>NW_027660151.1:7500-135000 GCF_963210335.1 Falco punctatus
CCCTCACCCTAACACTCACACTCACACTCACACTCACCCTAACCCTAACATTCACACTCACCCTCAGCCTCACACTCACACTCACCCTAATCCTAACACTCACACTAACACTCACACTCACACTCACCCTCACCTTCACACTCACACTCACCCTCACACTCACACTCACGTTCACATTCAACCTCACACTCACACTCACACTCACACTCACACTCACACTCAAACTCACACTCACCTTCACCCTCACACTCACACTCACCCTCACCCTCACACTCACCCTCACAGTCACCCTCACCCTCACCCTCATCCTAACACTCACCCTCACCCTAACACTCACACTCACACTCACCCTCACATTCACCCTCACACTCACACTCACCCTCACCCTCACACTCACACTCACCCTAACCCTAACACTCACCCTCACACTCACACTCACCCTCACCCTCACACTCACACTGACCCTAACCCTAACACTCACCCTCACACTCACACTCACACTCACCCTCACATTCACCCTCACACTCACCCTCACCCTCACACTCACACTCACCCTTACCCTCACACTCACACTCACACTCACCCTCACACTCACCCTCACACTCACACTCACCCTCACCCTCACCCTAACACTCACACTCACCCTAACCCTAACACTCACCCTCACACTCACCCTCACACTCACACTCAGCCGCACCCTCACACTCACCCTCACACTCACCCTAACACTCACACTCACACTCACCTTCACACTCACACTCACACTCACACTCACCCACACCCTCACCCTCACACTCACACTCACACTCACCCTCACCCTCACACTCACACTCACCCTCACCCTCACACTCACCCTCACCCTCACCCTCACACTCACACTCACACACACGCTCCCCCTCACACTGACACTCACCCTCACACTCACATAGACACTCAAACTCACCCTCACACTCACCCTCACACTCGCACTCACCCTCAAACTCACACTCACATTCACCCTCACCCTCACACTCACCCTCACACTCACACTCTACACTCACCCTCACCCTCACACTCACACTCACACTCACACTCACACTCACCCTAACATTCACCCTCACACTCACACTCACCCTCACATTCACCCTCACACTCACTCACTGTCACACTCCCCCTCACACTCACGCTCACACTCACCTTTACACTCACACACACCCTCACACTCACACTCACCCTCACACTCACCCTCACACTCACATAGACACTCACACTCACACTCACACTCTCACTCACCCTCACCCTCACCCTCACCCTCACACTCACACTCACACTCACTCACCCTCACCCTCAGCCTCACACTCACACCCACACTCACACTCACCGTCACACTCACCCTGACATTCACCCTCACACTCACCCTCACCCTCACCCTCACACTCACACTCACCCTCACACTCACACTCACCCTCACACTCACACTCACACTCTACACTAACCCTCACCCTCACACTCACACTCACACTCACCCTAAAACTCACCCTCACATTCACACTCACACTCACCCTCACATTCACCCTCACACTCACAGTCACACTCTCATTCACACTCACACGCACACTCACACTAACCCTAATACTCACCCTAACACTCACACTCACACTCACACTCACCCTCACCCTCACACTCACACTCACCCTCACCCTCACCCTAACACTCACACTCACACTCACCCTAACCGTAACACTCACACTCACACTCACCCTCACCCTCAGCCTCACACTCACACTAACACTCACCCTCACCCTCACACTCACCCTCACATTCACCCTCACTCTCACCCTAACAATCACACTCACCCTAACCCTAATACCCTGACACTCACACTCACACTCACACTCACCCTCACACTCACCCTCACACTCACCCTCACCCTCACACTCACACTCACCCTCACACTCACACTCACCCTCACACTCACACTCACACTCTACACTCACCCTCACCCTCACACTCACACTCACACTCACCCTAAAACTCACCCTCACATTCACACTCACACTCACCCTCACATTCACCCTCACACTCACAGTCACACTCTCATTCACACTCACACGCACACTCACACTAACCCTAATACTCACCCTAACACTCACACTCACACTCACACTCACCCTCACCCTCACACTCACACTCACCCTCACCCTCACCCTAACACTCACACTCACACTCACCCTAACCGTAACACTCACACTCACACTCACCCTCACCCTCAGCCTCACACTCACACTAACACTCACCCTCACCCTCACACTCACCCTCACATTCACCCTCACTCTCACCCTAACAATCACACTCACCCTAACCCTAATACCCTGACACTCACACTCACACTCACACTCACCCTCACACTCACCCTCACACTCACCCTCACCCTCACACTCACGCTCACCCCCACCCTAACACTCACACTCACACTCACACTCACCCTAACCCTAACACTCACACTCACACTCACCCTCACCCTCAGCCTCACACTCACACTCACCCTAACCCTAACACTCACCCACACACTCACACTCACCCACACCCTCACCCTCACCCTCACACTCACACTCACCCTTACCCTCACACTCACACTCACACTCACACTCACCCTCACACTCACCCTCATACTCACCCTCACCCTCACACTCACCCTCACACTCACACTCACACTCACACTCACACTCACACTCACCCGCACCCTCACACTCACCCTCACACTCACCCTCACACTCACCCTAACACTCACACTCACACACACCTTCACACTCAAACTCACACTCACACTCACCCACACCCTCACCCTCACACTCACACTCACCCTCACCCTCACACTCACACTCACCCTCACACTCACACTCACACTCACACTCACACTCACGCTCCCCCTCACACTGACACTCACCCTCACACTCACATAGACACTCACACTCACCCTCACACTCACCCTCACACTCGCACTGACCCTCAAACTCACACTCACATTCTCCCTCACACTCACACTCACCCTCACACTCACACTCTACACTCACCCTCACCCTCACCCTCAACCTCACACTCACACTCACCCTCACCCTAACACTCACACTCACACTCACCCTCACACTCACCCTCACATTCACCCTCACACTCACACTCACCCTCACCCTCACACTCACACTCACCCTAACCCTAACACTCACCCTCACACTCACACTCACCCTCACCCTCACACTCGACACTCACACTCACCCTAACCCTAACACTCACACTCACCCTCACCCTCACACTCACCCTCACCCTCACCCTCACACTCACACTCACCCTAACCATAACACTCACCCTCACCCTCACACTCACCCTCACACTCACACTCACACTCACCCTCACCCTCACACTCACACTCATTCTCACACTCACAGTCACCCTAATGCTAACACTCGCCCGCAAACTCACCCTCACACTCACACTCACACACACCCGCACACTCACACTCACACTCACACTCACCTTCACACTTACACTCACCCTCACACTCACCCTCACACTCACACTCACACCCACACTCACCCACACACTCACCCTCACACTCACCCTCACCCTCAGCCTCACACTCACACTCACACTCACACTCACCCTCACACTCACACTCACATTCACCCTCACCCTCACCCTCACCCTCACACTCACACTCACGCTAACCCTAGCACTCACCCTCACACTCACACTCACACTCACCCTCACCCTCACACTCACACTCACCCTCACGCTCACACTCATCCTCACACTCACACTCATCCTAACACTCACACTCACACTCACATCCACACTCACCCTCCAATCCACACTCACCCTCACACTCACCCTCACACTCACACTCACCCTCACCCTCACACTCACACTCACACTCAAACTCACAGTCATCCTCACACTCACCCTCACACTCACACTCACCCTAACCCTAAGACTCACCCTCACATTCACACTCACACTCACTCACCCTCACACTCACCCTCACACTCATCCTTACACTCACACTCACCCTCACACTCACCCTCACACTCACATAGACACTCACACTCACCCTCACACTCACCCTCACACTCACACTCACCCTCACACTCACACTCACACTCACATTCACACACACTCACACTCACTCTCACCCTCACACTCAACCTCACACTCACCCTCACACTCACACTCACACTCACCCTCACCCTCACCCTCACACTTACACTCACCCTCACATTCACCCTCACACTCACCCTCACCCTCACCCTCACACTCACACTCACCCTAACCCTAACACTCACCCTCACACTCACACTAACACTCACACTCCCCCTCACCCTCACACTCACCGTCACACACACACTCACCCTCACGCTCACCCTCACCCTCACACTCACACTCACCCTTACATTGACCCTCACCCTCACACTCACACTCACCCTCACACTCACCCTCACCCTCACCCTAACACTCACACTCACACTCACACTCACCCTAACCATAACACTCACACTCACACTCACCCTCAGCCTCACACTCACACTCACACTCACCCTCACACTCACCCTCACCCTCACCCTCACACTCACACTCACCCTAACCCTAACACTCACCCTCACACTCACACTCACCCTCACCCTCACCCTCACACTCACACTCACCCTCACCCTAACAGTCACACTCACACTCACCCTAACCCTAACACTCACACTCACACTCGCACTCACCCTCAGCCTCACACTCACATTCACCCTAACCCTAACACTCACACTCACACTCACCCTCACCCTCACACTCACACTCACCCTCACCCTCACACTCACACTCACCCTCACACTCACCCTCATACTCACCCTCACCCTCACACTCACACTCACACTCACACTCACCCTAACCCTAACACTCACCCTAACCCTAACACTCACCCTCACACTCACCCTCACACTCACACTCAGCCGCACCCTCACACTCACCCTCACACTCACCCTCACACTCACCCTAACACTCACACTCACACTCACCTTCACACTCACACTCACACTCACACTCACCCGCACCCTCACCCTCACACTCACACTCACACTCACCCTCACCCTCACACTCACACTCACCCTCACCCTCACCCTCACCCTCACACTCACACTCACACTCACCCTAACACTCACACTCACACTCACCCTCACGCTCACACTCATCCTCACACTCACACTCATCCTAACACTCACACTCACACTCACATCCACACTCACCCTCCAATCCACACTCACCCTCACACTCACCCTCACACTCACACTCACCCTCACCCTCACACTCACACTCACACTCAAACTCACAGTCATCCTCACACTCACCCTCACACTCACACTCACCCTAACCCTAAGACTCACCCTCACATTCACACTCACACTCACTCACCCTCACACTCACCCTCACACTCATCCTCACACTCACACTCACCCTCACACTCACCCTCACACTCACATAGACACTCACACTCACCCTCACACTCACCCTCACACTCACACTCACCCTCACACTCACACTCACACTCACATTCACACACACTCACACTCACTCTCACCCTCACACTCAACCTCACACTCACCCTCACACTCACACTCACACTCACCCTCACCCTCACCCTCACACTTACACTCACCCTCACATTCACCCTCACACTCACCCTCACCCTCACCCTCACACTCACACTCACCCTAACCCTAACACTCACCCTCACACTCACACTAACACTCACACTCCCCCTCACCCTCACACTCACCGTCACACACACACTCACCCTCACGCTCACCCTCACCCTCACACTCACACTCACCCTTACATTGACCCTCACCCTCACACTCACACTCACCCTCACACTCACCCTCACCCTCACCCTAACACTCACACTCACACTCACACTCACCCTAACCGTAACACTCACACTCACACTCACCCTCAGCCTCACACTCACACTCACACTCACCCTCACACTCACCCTCACCCTCACCCTCACACTCACACTCACCCTAACCCTAACACTCACCCTCACACTCACACTCACCCTCACCCTCACCCTCACACTCACACTCACCCTCACCCTAACAGTCACACTCACACTCACCCTAACCCTAACACTCACACTCACACTCGCACTCACCCTCAGCCTCACACTCACATTCACCCTAACCCTAACACTCACACTCACACTCACCCTCACCCTCACACTCACACTCACCCTCACCCTCACACTCACACTCACCCTCACACTCACCCTCATACTCACCCTCACCCTCACACTCACACTCACACTCACACTCACCCTAACCCTAACACTCACCCTAACCCTAACACTCACCCTCACACTCACCCTCACACTCACACTCAGCCGCACCCTCACACTCACCCTCACACTCACCCTCACACTCACCCTGACACTCACACTCACACTCACCTAAACACTCACACTCACACTCACACTCACCCGTACCCTCACCCTCACACTCACACTCACACTCACCCTCACCCTCACACTCACACTCACCCTCACCCTCACCCTCACCCTCACACTCACACTCACCCTCACCCTAACACTCACACTCACACTCACACTCACACTCACCCTCACCCTCACACTCACACTCACCCTCACCCTCACACTCACACTCACACTCACGTTCACATTCAACCTCACACTCACACTCACACTCACCCTCACCCTCACCCTCACCCTCACACTCACACTCAAACTCACACTCACCTTCACACTCACACTCACACTCACCCTCACCCTCACCCTCACCCTCACACTCACACTCACTCACCCTCACACTCACCCTCACAGTCACACTCACACTTACACTCACCCTCACATTCACCCTCACACTCACCCTCACCCTCACCCTCACACTCACACTCACACTCACACTCCCCCTCACCCTCACACTCACCGTCACACACACACTCACCCTCACCCTCACCCTCACCCTCACCCTCACACTCACACTCACCGTCACATTGACCCTCACCCTCACACTCACACTCACCCTCACACTCACCCTCACCCTCACCCTCACCCTAACACTCACACTCACCCTAACCGTAACACTCACATTGACCCTCACCCTCACACTCACAATCACCCTCACCCTCACCCTAACACTCACACTCACACTCACCCTAACCCTAACACTCACACTCACACTCACCCTCAGCCTCACACTCACACTCACACTCATACTCACCCTCACACTCACCCTTACCCTCACCCTCACACTCACACTCACACTCACCCTCACCCTCACCCTCACCCTCACACTCACACTCACCCTCACCCTAACACTCACACTCACACTCACCCTAACCCTAACACTCACACTCACACTCGCACTCACCCTCAGCCTCACACTCACACTCACCCTAACCCTAACACTCACACTCACACTCACACTCACCCTCACCCTCACACTCACACTCACCCTCACCCTCACACTCACGTTCACATTCAACCTCACACTCACACTCACCCTCACACTCACCCTCACACTCACACTCAAACTCACACTCACCTTCACACTCACACTCACACTCACCCTCACCCTCACCCTCACCCTCACACTCACACTCACCCTCACAGTCACACTCACCCTCACCCTCACCCTCACCCTCATCCTAACACTCACCCTCACCCTCACCCTCACACTCACCCTCACACTCACCCTCACACTCACACTCACACTCACACTCACCCTCACCCTCACACTCACCCTCACACTCACACTCACACTCACCCTCACCCTCACACTCACACTCACCCTCACCCTCACCCTAACACTCACACTCACACTCACCCTCACA
The DNA here is from genome assembly GCF_963210335.1 of Falco punctatus. Taxonomy (NCBI): domain Eukaryota; kingdom Metazoa; phylum Chordata; class Aves; order Falconiformes; family Falconidae; genus Falco; species Falco punctatus. The sequence continues at coordinate 15,370 of NW_027660151.1, forward strand.
CTCAGCCTCACATTCACCCTCACACTCACCCTCACCCTCAGCCTCAGACTCACACTCACCCTAACCCTAACACTCACCCTCACATTAACACTCACCCTCACACTCACCCTCACATTCACCCTCACACTCACCCTCACCCTCACACTCACCCTCACCCTCACCCTCACCCTAACACTCACACTCACACTCACACTCACCCTAACCCTAACACTCACACTCACCCTTACCCTCACACTCACCCTCACACTCACCCTCATACTCACCCTCACCCTCACCCTCACACTCACACTCACACTCACACTCACCCTAACCCTAACACTCACCCTCACACTCACCCTCACAGTCACACTCAGCCGCACCCTCACACTCACCCTCACACTCACCCTCACACTCACCCTAACACTCACACTCACACTCACACTCACCTTCACACTCACACTCACACTCACCCGCACCCTCACACTCACACTCACACTCACCCTCACCCTCACACTCACACTCACCCTCACCCTCACCCTCACACTCACACTCACCCTCACCCTAACACTCACACTCACACTCACCCTAACCCTAACACTCACACTCACACTCGCACTCACCCTCAGCCTCACACTCACACTCACCCTAACCCTAACACTCACACTCACACTCACACTCACCCTCACCCTCACACTCACACTCACACTCACCCTAACCCTAACACTCACCCTCACACTCACACTCACCCTCACCCTCACCCTCACACTCACCCTCACCCTCACCCTCACCCTCACCCTCACCCTCACACTCACTCACCCTCACACTCACCCTCACAGTCACACTCACACTTACACTCACCCTCACATTCACCCTCACACTCACCCTCACCCTCACCCTCACACTCACCCTAACCCTAACATTCACCCTCACACTCACACTCACACTCACACTCCCCCTCACCGTCACACTCACCGTCACACACACACTCACCCTCACCCTCACCCTCACCCTCACACTCACACTCACCCTCACATTGAACCTCACCCTCACACTCACACTCACCCTCACACTCACCCTCACCCTCACCCTCACCCTAACACTCACACTCACACTCACCCTAACCGTAACACTCACACTCACCCTCACCCCTCACCCTCACCCTCACCCTCACCCTCACCCTAACACTCACACTCACACTCACCCTAACCCTAACACTCACACTCACACTCACACTCACACTCACCCTCAGCCTCACACTCACACTCATACTCACCCTCACACTCACCCTCACCCTCACCCTCACACTCACACTCACCCTAACCCTAACACTCACCCTCACACTCACACTCACACTCACCCTCACCCTCACCCTCACCCTCACCCTCACACTCACACTCACCCTCACCCTCACACTCACACTCACCCTCACCCTCACCCTCACCCTCACACTCACACTCACCCTCACCCTAACACTCACACTCACACTCACACTCACACTCACCCTCACCCTCACACTCACACTCACCCTCACCCTCACACTCACACTCACACTCACGTTCACATTCAACCTCACACTCACACTCACACTCACCCTCACCCTCACCCTCACCCTCACACTCACACTCAAACTCACACTCACCTTCACACTCACACTCACACTCACCCTCACCCTCACCCTCACACTCACACTCACTCACCCTCACACTCACCCTCACAGTCACACTCACACTTACACTCACCCTCACATTCACCCTCACACTCACCCTCACCCTCACCCTCACACTCACACTCACACTCACACTCCCCCTCACCCTCACACTCACCGTCACACACACACTCACCCTCACCCTCACCCTCACCCTCACCCTCACACTCACACTCACCCTCACATTGACCCTCACCCTCACACTCACACTCACCCTCACACTCACCCTCACCCTCACCCTCACCCTAACACTCACACTCACCCTAACCGTAACACTCACATTGACCCTCACCCTCACACTCACAATCACCCTCACCCTCACCCTAACACTCACACTCACACTCACCCTAACCCTAACACTCACACTCACACTCACCCTCAGCCTCACACTCACACTCACACTCATACTCACCCTCACACTCACCCTTACCCTCACCCTCACACTCACACTCACACTCACCCTCACCCTCACCCTCACCCTCACACTCACACTCACCCTCACCCTAACACTCACACTCACACTCACCCTAACCCTAACACTCACACTCACACTCGCACTCACCCTCAGCCTCACACTCACACTCACCCTAACCCTAACACTCACACTCACACTCACACTCACCCTCACCCTCACACTCACACTCACCCTCACCCTCACACTCACGTTCACATTCAACCTCACACTCACACTCACCCTCACACTCACCCTCACACTCACACTCAAACTCACACTCACCTTCACACTCACACTCACACTCACCCTCACCCTCACCCTCACCCTCACACTCACACTCACCCTCACAGTCACACTCACCCTCACCCTCACCCTCACCCTCATCCTAACACTCACCCTCACCCTCACCCTCACACTCACCCTCACACTCACCCTCACACTCACACTCACACTCACACTCACCCTCACCCTCACACTCACCCTCACACTCACACTCACACTCACCCTCACCCTCACACTCACACTCACCCTCACCCTCACCCTAACACTCACACTCACACTCACCCTCACACTCAGCCTCACATTCACCCTCACACTCACCCTCACCCTCAGCCTCAGACTCACACTCACCCTAACCCTAACACTCACCCTCACATTAACACTCACCCTCACACTCACCCTCACATTCACCCTCACACTCACCCTCACCCTCACACTCACCCTCACCCTCACCCTAACACTCACACTCACACTCACACTCACCCTAACCCTAACACTCACACTCACCCTTACCCTCACACTCACCCTCACACTCACCCTCATACTCACCCTCACCCTCACCCTCACACTCACACTCACACTCACACTCACCCTAACCCTAACACTCACCCTCACACTCACCCTCACACTCACACTCAGCCGCACCCTCACACTCACCCTCACACTCACCCTCACACTCACCCTAACACTCACACTCACACTCACACTCACCTTCACACTCACACTCACACTCACCCGCACCCTCACACTCACACTCACACTCACCCTCACCCTCACACTCACACTCACCCTCACCCTCACCCTCACACTCACACTCACCCTCACCCTAACACTCACACTCACACTCACCCTAACCCTAACACTCACACTCACACTCGCACTCACCCTCAGCCTCACACTCACACTCACCCTAACCCTAACACTCACACTCACACTCACACTCACCCTCACCCTCACACTCACACTCACACTCACCCTAACCCTAACACTCACCCTCACACTCACACTCACCCTCACCCTCACCCTCACACTCACCCTCACCCTCACCCTCACCCTCACCCTCACCCTCACACTCACTCACCCTCACACTCACCCTCACAGTCACACTCACACTTACACTCACCCTCACATTCACCCTCACACTCACCCTCACCCTCACCCTCACACTCACCCTAACCCTAACATTCACCCTCACACTCACACTCACACTCACACTCCCCCTCACCGTCACACTCACCGTCACACACACACTCACCCTCACCCTCACCCTCACCCTCACACTCACACTCACCCTCACATTGAACCTCACCCTCACACTCACACTCACCCTCACACTCACCCTCACCCTCACCCTCACCCTAACACTCACACTCACACTCACCCTAACCGTAACACTCACACTCACCCTCACCCTCACCCTCACCCTCACCCTCACCCTCACCCTAACACTCACACTCACACTCACCCTAACCCTAACACTCACACTCACACTCACCCTCAGCCTCACACTCACACTCACACTCACACTCATACTCACCCTCACACTCACCCTCACCCTCACCCTCACACTCACACTCACCCTAACCCTAACACTCACCCTCACACTCACACTCACACTCACCCTCACCCTCACCCTCACCCTCACCCTCACACTCACACTCACCCTCACCCTAACACTCACACTCACACTCACACTCACCCTAACCCTAACACTCACACTCACACTCGCACTCACCCTCAGCCTCACACTCACACTCACCCTAACCCTAACACTCACCCTCACCCTCACACTCACACTCACCCTCACCCTCACACTCACACTCACCCTCACCCTCACACTCACACTCACGTTCACATTCAACCTTACACTCACACTCACCCTCACACTCACCCTCACACTCACACTCAAACTCACACTCACCTTCACACTCACACTCACACTCACCCTCACCCTCACCCTCACCCTCACACTCACACTCAATCACCCTCACACTCACAGTCACACTCACCCTCACCCTCACCCTCACCCTCATCCTAACACTCACCCTCACACTCACCCTCACACTCACCCTCACACTCACCCTCACACTCACACTCACACTCACACTCACACTCACCCTCACCCTCACACTCACCCTCACACTCACCCTCACCCTCACACTCACGCTCACCCTCACACTCACCCTCACCCTCACCCTAACACTCACACTCACACTCACCCTCACACTCACCCTCACATTCACCCTCACACTCACCCTCACCCTCAGCCTCAGACTCACACTCACCCTAACCCTAACACTCACCCTCACACTCACACTCACACTCACCCTCACATTCACCCTCACACTCACCCTCACCCTCACACTCACCCTCACCCTCACCCTAACACTCACACTCACACTCACACTCACCCTAACCCTAACACTCACACTCACACTCACCCTCACCCTCACACTCAAACTCACCCTCACACTCACACTCACCCTCACCCTCACCCTCACACTCACACTCACTCACACTCACACTCACAATCACACTGACACTCACCCTCACACTCATCCTCACACTCACACTCACACTCACCCTCACACTCACCCTCACACTCACCCTCACACTCACCCTAACACTCACACTCACACTCACCTTCACACTCACACTCACACTCACACTCACCCGCACCCTCACCCTCACACTCACACTCACACTCACCCTCACCCTCACACTCACACTCATCCTCACCCTCACCCTCACCCTCACCCTCACCCTCACACTCACCCTCACCCTCACACTCACACTCACACACACGCTCCCCCTCACACTCACATAGACACTCACACTCACCCTCACACTCACCCTCACACTCGCACTCACCCTCAAACTCACACTCACATTCACCCTCACCCTCACACTCACCCTCACACTCACACTCTACACTCACCCTCACCCTCACACTCACACTCACACTCACACTCTACACTCACCCTCACCCTCACACTCACCCTAAAACTCACCCTCACATTCACACTCACACTCACCCTCACATTCACCCTCACACTCACAGTCACACTCTCATTCACACTCACACGCACACTCACACTAACCCTAATACTCAGCCTAACACTCACACTCACACTCACACTCACACTCACACTCACCCTCACCCTCACACTCACACTCACCCTCACCCTCACCCTAACACTCACACTCACACTCACCCTCACACTCACACTCAAACTCACACTCACCCTCACCCTCAGCCTCACACTCATACTAACACTCACCCTCACCCTCACACTCACCCTCACATTCACCCTCACACTCACCCTAACGCTCACACTCACACTCACCCTAACCCTAATACCCTGACACTCACACTCACACTCACACTCACCCTCACATTCACCCTCACACTCACCCTAACACTCACACTCACACTCACCCTAACCCTAATACCCTGACACTCACACTCACCCTCACCCTCACACTCACCCTCACCCTCTCACTCACACTCACACACACGCTCCCCCTCACACTGACACTCACCCTCACACTCACATAGACACTCACACTCACCCTCACACTCACCCTCACACTCGCACTCACCCTCAAACTCACACTCACATTCACCCTCACCCTCACACTCACCCTCACACTCACACTCAAACTCACCCTCACCCTCACCCTCACACTCACCCTCACACTCACACTCACACTCACACTCACACTCACACTCATCCTCACACTCACACTCACCCTCACACTCACCCTCACACTCACATACACACTCACACTCACCCTCACCCTCACACTCACACTCACACTCACCCTCACACTCACACTCACACTCACACACACACTCACTCTCACCCTCACACTCAACCTCACACTCACCCTCACATTCACACTCACACTCACCCTCACACTCACACTCACACTTACACTCACCCTCACATTCACCCTCACACTCACCCTCACCCTCACCCTCACACTCACACTCACACTCACCCTCAGCCTCACACTCACACTCACACTCACACTCACACTCACCCTCACACTCACCCTCACCCTCACCCTCACCCTCACACTCACACTCACCCTAACCCTAACACTCACCCTCACACTCACACTCACACTCACCCTCACCCTCACCCTCACCCTCACACTCACACTCACCCTCACCCTAACACTCACACTCACACTCACACTCACACTCACCCTAACCGTAACACTCACACTCACACTCACCCTCACCCTCACCCTCACCCTCACCCTAACACTCACACTCACACTCACCCTAACCCTAACACTCACACTCACACTCACCCTCAGCCTCACACTCACACTCACACTCACACTCACACTCACACTCACACTCACCCTCACCCTCACCCTCACCCTCACCCTCACACTCACCCTCACCCTCACACTCACACTCACACACACGCTCCCCCTCACACTCACATAGACACTCACACTCACCCTCACACTCACCCTCACACTCGCACTCACCCTCACACTCACACTCACATTCACACACACTCACACTCACACTCACACTCACCCTAACCGTAACACTCACACTCACACTCACCCTCACCCTCACCCTCACCCTCACCCTAACACTCACACTCACACTCACCCTAACCCTAACACTCACACTCACACTCACCCTCAGCCTCACACTCACACTCACACTCATACTCACCCTCACACTCACCCTCACCCTCACACTCACACTCACCCTAACCCTAACACTCACCCTCACACTCACACTCACCCTCAGCCTCACACTCACACTCACACTCACACTCACCCTCACACTCACCCTCACCCTCACCCTCACCCTCACACTCACACTCACCCTAACCCTAACACTCACCCTCACACTCACACTCACACTCACCCTCACCCTCACCCTCACCCTCACACTCACACTCACCCTCACCCTAACACTCACACTCACACTCACACTCACACTCACACTCACCCTAACCGTAACACTCACACTCACACTCACCCTCACCCTCACCCTCACCCTCACCCTAACACTCACACTCACACTCACCCTAACCCTAACACTCACACTCACACTCACCCTCAGCCTCACACTCACACTCACACTCACACTCACACTCACCCTCACACTCACCCTCACCCTCACCCTCACACTCACACTCACCCTAACCCTAACACTCACCCTCACACTCACACTCACACTCACCCTCACCCTCACCCTCACCCTCACACTCACACTCACCCTCACATTGACCCTCACCCTCACACTCACACTCACCCTCACACTCACCCTCACCCTCACCCTAACACTCACACTCACACTCACACTCACCCTAACCGTAACACTCACACTCACACTCACCCTCACCCTCACCCTCACCCTCACCCTAACACTCACACTCACACTCACCCTAACCCTAACACTCACACTCACACTCACCCTCAGCCTCACACTCACACTCACACTCACCCTCACACTCACCCTCACCCTCACCCTCACACTCACACTCACCCTAACCCTAACACTCACCCTCACACTCACACTCACACTCACCCTCACCCTCACCCTCACACTCACACTCACACTCACACTCACCCTCACCCTAACACTCACACTCACACTCACCCTAACCCTAACACTCACACTCACACTCGCACTCACCCTCAGCCTCACACTCACACTCACCCTAACCCTAACACTCACACTCACACTCACACTCACCCTCACCCTCACACTCACACTCACCCTCACCCTCACCCTCACACTCACACTCACGTTCACATTCAACCTCACACTCACACTCACCCTCACACTCACCCTCACACTCACACTCAAACTCACACTCACCTTCACACTCACACTCACACTCACCATCACCCTCACCCTCACCCTCACCCTCACACTCAATCACCCTCACACTCACCCTCACAGTCACACTCACCCTCACCCTCACCCTCACCCTCATCCTAACACTCACCCTCACACTCACCCTCACACTCACCCTCACACTCACCCTCACACTCACACTCACACTCACACTCACACTCACCCTCACCCTCACACTCACCCTCACCCTCACCCTCACACTCACACTCACCCTCACCCTCACCCTAACACTCACACTCACACTCACCCTCACACTCACCCTCACATTCACCCTCACACTCACCCTCACCCTCAGCCTCAGACTCACACTCACCCTAACCCTAACACTCACCCTCACACTCACACTCACACTCACCCTCACATTCACCCTCACACTCACCCTCACCCTCACACTCACCCTCACCCTCACCCTAACACTCACACTCACACTCACACTCACCCTAACCCTAACACTCACACTCACCCTTACCCTCACACTCACACTCACACTCACCCTCACACTCACCCTCATACTCACCCTCACCCTCACACTCACACTCACACTCACACTCACACTCACCCTAACCCTAACACTCACCCTCACACTCACCCTCACACTCACACTCAGCCGCACCCTCACACTCACCCTCACACTCACCCTAACACTCACACTCACACTCACCTTCACACTCACACTCACACTCATACTCACCCACACCCTCACCCTCACACTCACACACTCACCCTCACCCTCACACTCACCCTCACCCTCACCCTCACCCTCACCCTCACCCTCACCCTCACCCTCACACTCACCCTCACCCTCACACTCACACTCACACACATGCTCCCCCTCACACTCACATAGACACTCACACTCACCCTCACACTCACCCTCACACTCGCACTCACCCTCAAACTCACACTCACATTCACCCTCACCCTCACCCTCACACTCACACTCACCCTAACATTCACCCTCACACTCACACTCAGCCTCACATTCACCCTCAAACTCCCCCTCACACTCACGCTCACACTCACCTTTACACTCACACACACCCTCACACTCACACTCACCCTCACACTCACCCTCACACTCACATAGACACTCACACTCACACTCACACTCTCACTCACCCTCACCCTCACCCTCACCCTCACACTCACCCTAACACTCACACTCACTCACCCTCACCCTCAGCCTCACACTCACACTCACACTCACACTCACCGTCACACTCACCCTCACATTCACCCTCACACTCACCCTCACCCTCACACTCACACTCACCCTCACACTCACACTCACCCTCACACTCACACTCTACACTCACCCTCACCCTCACACTCACACTCACACTCACCCTAAAACTCACCCTCACATTCACACTCACACTCACCCTCACATTCACCCTCACACTCACACTCTCATTCACACTCACACGCACACTCACACTAACCCTAATACTCACCCTAACACTCACACTCACACTCACACTCACCCTCACCCTCACACTCACACTCACCCTCACCCTAACACTCACACTCACACTCACACTCACCCTAACCGTAACACTCACACTCACACTCACCCTCACCCTCAGCCTCACACTCATACTAACACTCACCCTCACCCTCACACTCACCCTCACATTCACCCTCACACTCACCCTAACGCTCACACTCACACTCACCCTAACCCTAATACCCTGACACTCACACTCACACTCACACTCACACTCACCCTCACATTCACCCTCACACTCACCCTAACACTCACACTCACACTCACCCTAACCCTAATACCCTGACACTCACACTCACCCTCACCCTCACCCTCTCACTCACACTCACACACACGCTCCCCCTCACACTGACACTCACCCTCACACTCACATAGACACTCACACTCACCCTCACCCTCACCCTAACACTCACACTCACACTCACCCTAACCCTAACACTCACACTCACCCTTATCCTCACACTCACACTCACACTCACCCTCACACTCACCCTCATACTCACCCTCACCCTCCGCCTCACCCTCACACTCACACTCACACTCACACTCACCCTAACCCTAACACTCACCCTCACACTCACCCTCACACTCACACTCAGCCGCACCCTCACACTCACCCTCACACTCACCCTCACACTCACCCTAACACTCACACTCACACTCACCTTCACACTCACACTCACACTCACACTCACCCGCACCCTCACCCTCACACTCACACTCACACTCACCCTCACACTCACACTCACACTCACCCTCACCCTCACCCTCACCCTCACCCTCACCCTCACACTCACCCTCACCCTCACACTCACACTCACACACACGCTCCCCCTCACACTCACATAGACACTCACACTCACCCTCACACTCACCCTCACACTCGCACTCACCCTCAAACTCACACTCACATTCACCCTCACCCTCACACTCACCCTCACACTCACACTCTACACTCACCCTCACCCTCACACTCACACTCACACTCACACTCTACACTCACCCTCACCCTCACACTCACACTCACACTCACACTCACCCTAAAACTCACCCTCACATTCACACTCACACTCACCCTCACATTCACCCTCACACTCACAGTCACACTCTCATTCACACTCACACGCACACTCACACTAACCCTAATACTCACCCTAACACTCACACTCACACTCACACTCACACTCACACTCACCCTCACCCTCACACTCACACTCACCCTCACCCTCACCCTAACACTCACACTCACACTCACCCTCACACTCACACTCAAACTCACACTCACCCTCACCCTCAGCCTCACACTCATACTAACACTCACCCTCACCCTCACACTCACCCTCACATTCACCCTCACACTCACCCTAACGCTCACACTCACACTCACCCTAACCCTAATACCCTGACACTCACACTCACACTCACACTCACCCTCACATTCACCCTCACACTCACCCTAACACTCACACTCACACTCACCCTAACCCTAATACCCTGACACTCACACTCACCCTCACCCTCACACTCACCCTCACCCTCTCACTCACACTCACACACACGCTCCCCCTCACACTGACACTCACCCTCACACTCACATAGACACTCACACTCACCCTCACACTCACCCTCACACTCGCACTCACCCTCAAACTCACACTCACATTCACCCTCACCCTCACACTCACCCTCACACTCACACTCAAACTCACCCTCACCCTCACCCTCACACTCACCCTCACACTCACACTCACACTCACACTCATCCTCACCCTCACACTCACCCTCACACTCACCCTCACCCTCACCCTCACACTCACACTCACCCTAACCCTAACACTCACCCTCACACTCACACTCCCCCTCACACTCACATTCACACACACTCACACTCACTCTCACCCTCACACTCAACCTCACACTCACCCTCACACTCACACTCACACTCACCCTCACACTCACACTCACACTTACACTCACCCTCACATTCACCCTCACACTCACCCTCACCCTCACCCTCACACTCACACTCACACTCACCCTCAGCCTCACACTCACACTCACACTCACCCTCACCCTCACCCTCACCCTCACCCTCACACTCACACTCACCCTAACCCTAACACTCACCCTCACACTCACACTCACCCTCACCCTCACCCTCACCCTCACCCTCACACTCACACTCACACTCACCCTAACCCTAACACTCACACTCACACTCACCCTCAGCCTCACACTCACACTCACACTCACCCTCACACTCACCCTCACCCTCACCCTCACACTCACACTCACCCTAACCCTAACACTCACCCTCACACTCACACTCACACTCACCCTCACCCTCACCCTCACCCTCACACTCACACTCACCCTCACATTGACCCTCACCCTCACACTCACACTCACCCTCACACTCACCCTCACCCTCACCCTAACACTCACACTCACACTCACACTCACCCTAACCGTAACACTCACACTCACACTCACCCTCACCCTCACCCTCACCCTCACCCTAACACTCACACTCACACTCACCCTAACCCTAATACTCACACTCACACTCACCCTCAGCCTCACACTCACACTCACACTCATACTCACCCTCACACTCACCCTCACCCTCACACTCACACTCACCCTAACCCTAACACTCACCCTCACACTCACACTCAAACTCACCCTCACCCTCACACTCACACTCACACTCACACTCACCCTAACACTCACACTCACACTCACCCTAACCCTAACACTCACACTCACACTCGCACTCACCCTCAGCCTCACACTCACACTCACCCTAACCCTAACACTCACACTCACACTCACCCTCACCTTCACACTCACACTCACCCTCACCCTCACCCTCACACTCACACTCACGTTCACATTCAACCTCACACTCACACTCACCCTCACACTCACACTCAAACTCACACTCACCTTCACACTCACACTCACACTCACCCTCACCCTCACCCTCACCCTCACCCTCACACTCACACTCAATCACCCTCACACTCACCCTCACAGTCACACTCACCCTCACCCTCACCCTCACCCTCATCCTAACACTCACCCTCACACTCACCCTCACACTCACACTCACCCTAACCCTAACATTCACCCTCACACTCACACTCACACTCACACTCCCCCTCACCCTCACACTCACCGTCACACACACACTCACCCTCACACTCACCCTCACACTCACACTCACACTCACACTCACACTCACCCTCACCCTCACACTCACCCTCACACTCACACTCACCCTCACCCTCACACTCACACTCACCCTCACCCTCACACTCACACTCACACTCACCCTCACACTCACCCTCTCATTCACCCTCACACTCACCCTCACCCTCAGCCTCAGACTCACACTCACCCTAACCCTAACACTCACCCTCACACTCACACTCACACTCACCCTCACATTCACCCTCACACTCACCCTCACCCTCACACTCACCCTCACCCTCACCCTAACACTCACACTCACACTCACACTCACCCTAACCCTAACACTCACACTCACCCTTACCCTCACACTCACACTCACACTCACCCTCACACTCACCCTCATACTCACCCTCACCCTCACACTCACACTCACACTCACACTCACACTCACCCTAACCCTAACACTCACCCTCACACTCACCCTCACACTCACACTCAGCCGCACCCTCACACTCACCCTCACACTCACCCTAACACTCACACTCACACTCACCTTCACACTCACACTCACACTCACACTCACCCACACCCTCACCCTCACACTCACACACTCACCCTCACCCTCACACTCACCCTCACCCTCACCCTCACCCTCACACTCACCCTCACCCTCACACTCACACTCACACACACGCTCCCCCTCACACTCACATAGACACTCACACTCACCCTCACACTCACCCTCACACTCGCACTCACCCTCAAACTCACACTCACATTCACCCTCACCCTCACACTCACCCTCACACTCACACTCTACACTCACCCTCACCCTCACACTCACACTCACACTCACCCTAACATTCACCCTCACATTCACACTCACCCTCACATTCACCCTCACACTCCCCCTCACACTCACGCTCACACTCACCTTTACACTCACACACACCCTCACACTCACACTCACCCTCACACTCACCCTCACACTCACATAGACACACACTCACACTCACACTCTCACTCACCCTCACCCTCACCCTCACCCTCACACTCACCATAACACTCACACTCACTCACCCTCACCCTCAGCCTCACACTCACACTCACACTCACACTCACCGTCACACTCACCCTCACATTCACCCTCACACTCACCCTCACCCTCACACTCACACTCACCCTCACACTCACACTCACCCTCACACTCACACTCTACACTCACCCTCACCCTCACACTCACACTCACACTCACCCTAAAACTCACCCTCACATTCACACTCACACTCACCCTCACATACACCCTCACACTCACACTCTCATTCACACTCACACGCACACTCACACTAACCCTAATACTCACCCTAACACTCACACTCACACTCACACTCACCCTCACCCTCACACTCACACTCACCCTCACCCTCACACTCACACTCACACTCACACTCACCCTAACCGTAACACTCACACTCACACTCACCCTCACCCTCAGCCTCACACTCATACTAACACTCACCCTCACCCTCACACTCACCCTCACATTCACCCTCACACTCACCCTAACGCTCACACTCACACTCACCCTAACCCTAATACCCTGACACTCACACTCACACTCACACTCACCCTCACATTCACCCTCACACTCACCCTAACACTCACACTCACACTCACCCTAACCCTAATACCCTGACACTCACACTCACCCTCACCCTCTCACTCACACTCACACACACGCTCCCCCTCACACTGACACTCACCCTCACACTCACATAGACACTCACACTCACACTCACCCTCACACTCGCACTCACCCTCAAACTCACACTCACATTCACCCTCACCCTCACACTCACCCTCACACTCACACTCCACACTCACCCTCACCCTCACCCTCACCCTCACACTCACACTCAATCACCCTCACACTCACAGTCACACTCACCCTCACCCTCACCCTCACCCTCATCCTAACACTCACCCTCACACTCACCCTCACACTCACCCTCACACTCACCCTCACACTCACACTCACACTCACACTCACACTCACCCTCACCCTCACACTCACCCTCACCCTCACACTCACCCTCACCCTCACCCTCACCCTCACACTCACACTCACCCTAACATTCACCCTCACACTCACACTCACCCTCACATTCAGCCTCACACTCACCCTCACCCTCAGCCTCAGACTCACACTCACCCTAACCCTAACACTCACCCTCACACTCACACTCACACTCACCCTCACATTCACCCTCACACTCACCCTCACCCTCACACTCACCCTCACCCTCACCCTAACACTCACACTCACACTCACCCTAACCCTAACACTCACACTCACCCTTATCCTCACACTCACACTCACACTCACCCTCACATTCACCCTCATACTCACCCTCACCCTCCGCCTCACCCTCACACTCACACTCACACTCACACTCACCCTAACCCTAACACTCACCCTCACACTCACACTCAGCCGCACCCTCACACTCACCCTCACACTCACCCTCACACTCACCCTAACACTCACACTCACACTCACCTTCACACTCACACTCACACTCACACTCACCCGCACCCTCACCCTCACACTCACACTCACACTCACCCTCACCCTCACACTCACACTCACCCTCACCCTCACCCTCACCCTCACCCTCACCCTCACACTCACCCTCACCCTCACACTCACACACACACACGCTCCCCCTCACACTCACATAGACACTCACACTCACCCTCACACTCACCCTCACACTCGCACTCACCCTCAAACTCACACTCACATTCACCCTCACCCTCACACTCACCCTCACACTCACACTCTACACTCACCCTCACCCTCACACTCACACTCACCCTAACACTCACACTCTACACTCACCCTCATCCTCACACTCACCCTAAAACTCACCCTCACATTCACACTCACACTCACCCTCACATTCACCCTCACACTCACAGTCACACTCTCATTCACACTCACACGCACACTCACACTAACCCTAATACTCACCCTAACACTCACACTCACACTCACACTCACACTCACCCTCACCCTCACACTCACACTCACCCTCACCCTCACCCTAACACTCACACTCATACTCACCCTCACACTCACACTCAAACTCACACTCACCCTCACCCTCAGCCTCACACTCATACTAACACTCACCCTCACCCTCACACTCACCCTCACATTCACCCTCACACTCACCCTAACGCTCACACTCACACTCACCCTAACCCTAATACCCTGACACTCACACTCACACTCACACTCACCCTCACATTCACCCTCACACTCACCCTAACACTCACACTCACACTCACCCTAACCCTAATACCCTGACACTCACACTCACCCTCACCCTCACACTCACCCTCACCCTCTCACTCACACTCACACACACGCTCCCCCTCACACTGACACTCACCCTCACACTCACATAGACACTCACACTCACCCTCACACTCACCCTCACACTCGCACTCACCCTCAAACTCACACTCACATTCACCCTCACCCTCACACTCACCCTCACACTCACACTCAAACTCACCCTCACCCTCACCCTCACACTCACCCTCACACTCACACTCACACTCACACTCACACTCACACTCATCCTCACACTCACACTCACCCTCACACTCACCCTCACACTCACATACACACTCACACTCACCCTCACACTCACCCTCACACTCACACTCACACTCACCCTCACACTCACACTCACATTCACACACACTCACACTCACTCTCACCCTCACACTCAACCTCACACTCACCCTCACACTCACACTCACACTCACCCTCACACTCACACTCACACTTACACTCACCCTCACATTCACCCTCACACTCACCCTCACCCTCACCCTCACACTCACACTCACACTCACC
The DNA here is from genome assembly GCF_963210335.1 of Falco punctatus. Lineage (NCBI taxonomy): Eukaryota > Metazoa > Chordata > Aves > Falconiformes > Falconidae > Falco > Falco punctatus. The sequence continues at coordinate 32,325 of NW_027660151.1, forward strand.
CTCAGCCTCACACTCACACTCACACTCACCCTCACACTCACCCTCACCCTCACCCTCACCCTCACACTCACACTCACCCTAACCCTAACACTCACCCTCACACTCACACTCACACTCACCCTCACCCTCACCCTCACCCTCACACTCACACTCACTCACACTCACCCTAACACTCACCCTCACACTCACACTCACAGTCACACTCACCCTAACCGTAACACTCACACTCACACTCACCCTCACCCTCACCCTCACCCTCACCCTAACACTCACACTCACACTCACCCTAACCCTAACACTCACACTCACACTCACCCTAACCCTAACACTCACCCTCACACTCACCCACACCCTCACCCTCACACTCACACTCACCCTCACCCTCACACTCACACTCACCCTCACCCTCACCCTAACACTCACACTCACACTCACCCTCACACTCACACTCAAACTCACACTCACCCTCACCCTCAGCCTCACACTCATACTAACACTCACCCTCACCCTCACACTCACCCTCACATTCACCCTCACACTCACCCTAACGCTCACACTCACACTCACCCTAACCCTAATACCCTGACACTCACACTCACACTCACACTCACCCTCACATTCACCCTCACACTCACCCTAACACTCACACTCACACTCACCCTAACCCTAATACCCTGACACTCACACTCACCCTCACCCTCACACTCACCCTCACCCTCTCACTCACACTCACACACACGCTCCCCCTCACACTGACACTCACCCTCACACTCACATAGACACTCACACTCACCCTCACACTCACCCTCACACTCGCACTCACCCTCAAACTCACACTCACATTCACCCTCACCCTCACACTCACCCTCACACTCACACTCAAACTCACCCTCACCCTCACCCTCACACTCACCCTCACACTCACACTCACACTCACACTCACACTCACACTCACACTCATCCTCACACTCACACTCACCCTCACACTCACCCTCACACTCACATACACACTCACACTCACCCTCACACTCACCCTCACACTCACACTCACACTCACCCTCACACTCACACTCACATTCACACACACTCACACTCACTCTCACCCTCACACTCAACCTCACACTCACCCTCACACTCACACTCACACTCACCCTCACACTCACACTCACACTTACACTCACCCTCACATTCACCCTCACACTCACCCTCACCCTCACCCTCACACTCACACTCACACTCACCCTCAGCCTCACACTCACACTCACACTCACACTCACCCTCACACTCACCCTCACCCTCACCCTCACCCTCACACTCACACTCACCCTAACCCTAACACTCACCCTCACACTCACACTCACACTCACCCTCACCCTCACCCTCACCCTCACACTCACACTCACTCACACTCACCCTAACACTCACCCTCACACTCACACTCACAGTCACACTCACTCTCACCCTAACACTCACACTCACACTCACCCTCACCCTCACCCTCACCCTCACCCTAACACTCACACTCACACTCACCCTAACCCTAACACTCACACTCACACTCACCCTCAGCCTCACACTCACACTCACACTCACACTCACACTCACCCTCACACTCACCCTCACCCTCACCCTCACACTCACACTCACCCTAACCCTAACACTCACCCTCACACTCACACTCACACTCACCCTCACCCTCACCCTCACACTCACACTCACCCTCACATTGACCCTCACCCTCACACTCACACTCACCCTCACACTCACCCTCACCCTCACCCTAACACTCACACTCACACTCACACTCACCCTAACAGTAACACTCACACTCACACTCACCCTCACCCTCACCCTCACCCTAACACTCACACTCACACTCACCCTAACCCTAACACTCACACTCACACTCACCCTCAGCCTCACACTCACACTCACACTCATACTCACCCTCACACTCACCCTCACCCTCACACTCACACTCACCCTAACCCTAACACTCACCCTCACACTCACACTCACACTCACCCTCACCCTCACACTCACACTCACACTCACCCTCACCCTAACACTCACACTCACACTCACCCTCACCCTCACACTCACCCTCACCCTCTCACTCACACTCACACACACGCTCCCCCTCACACTGACACTCACCCTCACACTCACATAGACACTCACACTCACCCTCACACTCACCCTCACACTCGCACTCACCCTCAAACTCACACTCACATTCACCCTCACCCTCACACTCACCCTCACACTCACACTCAAACTCACCCTCACCCTCACCCTCACACTCACCCTCACACTCACACTCACACTCACACTCACACTCACACTCATCCTCACACTCACACTCACCCTCACACTCACCCTCACACTCACATACACACTCACACTCACCCTCACACTCACCCTCACACTCACACTCACACTCACCCTCACACTCACACTCACATTCACACACACTCACACTCACTCTCACCCTCACACTCAACCTCACACTCACCCTCACACTCACACTCACACTCACCCTCACACTCACACTCACACTTACACTCACCCTCACATTCACCCTCACACTCACCCTCACCCTCACCCTCACACTCACACTCACACTCACCCTCAGCCTCACACTCACACTCACACTCACACTCACCCTCACACTCACCCTCACCCTCACCCTCACCCTCACACTCACACTCACCCTAACCCTAACACTCACCCTCACACTCACACTCACACTCACCCTCACCCTCACCCTCACCCTCACACTCACACTCACTCACACTCACCCTAACACTCACCCTCACACTCACACTCACAGTCACACTCACCCTAACCGTAACACTCACACTCACACTCACCCTCACCCTCACCCTCACCCTCACCCTAACACTCACACTCACACTCACCCTAACCCTAACACTCACACTCACACTCACCCTAACCCTAACACTCACCCTCACACTCACCCACACCCTCACCCTCACACTCACACTCACCCTCACCCTCACACTCACACTCACCCTCACCCTCACCCTAACACTCACACTCACACTCACCCTCACACTCACACTCAAACTCACACTCACCCTCACCCTCAGCCTCACACTCATACTAACACTCACCCTCACCCTCACACTCACCCTCACATTCACCCTCACACTCACCCTAACGCTCACACTCACACTCACCCTAACCCTAATACCCTGACACTCACACTCACACTCACACTCACCCTCACATTCACCCTCACACTCACCCTAACACTCACACTCACACTCACCCTAACCCTAATACCCTGACACTCACACTCACCCTCACCCTCACACTCACCCTCACCCTCTCACTCACACTCACACACACGCTCCCCCTCACACTGACACTCACCCTCACACTCACATAGACACTCACACTCACCCTCACACTCACCCTCACACTCGCACTCACCCTCAAACTCACACTCACATTCACCCTCACCCTCACACTCACCCTCACACTCACACTCAAACTCACCCTCACCCTCACCCTCACACTCACCCTCACACTCACACTCACACTCACACTCACACTCACACTCATCCTCACACTCATCCTCACACTCACCCTCACACTCACCCTCACACTCACATACACACTCACACTCACCCTCACACTCATCCTCACACTCACACTCACACTCACCTTCACACTCACACTCACATTCACACACACTCACACTCACTCTCACCCTCACACTCAACCTCACACTCACCCTCACACTCACACTCACACTCACCCTCACACTCACACTCACACTTACACTCACCCTCACATTCACCCTCACACTCACCCTCACCCTCACCCTCACACTCACACTCACACTCACCCTCAGCCTCACACTCACACTCACACTCACACTCACCCTCACACTCACCCTCACCCTCACCCTCACCCTCACACTCACACTCACCCTAACCCTAACACTCACCCTCACACTCACACTCACACTCACCCTCACCCTCACCCTCACCCTCACACTCACACTCACTCACACTCACCCTAACACTCACCCTCACACTCACACTCACAGTCACACTCACTCTCACCCTAACACTCACACTCACACTCACCCTCACCCTCACCCTCACCCTCACCCTAACACTCACACTCACACTCACCCTAACCCTAACACTCACACTCACACTCACCCTCAGCCTCACACTCACACTCACACTCACACTCACACTCACCCTCACACTCACCCTCACCCTCACCCTCACACTCACACTCACCCTAACCCTAACACTCACCCTCACACTCACACTCACACTCACCCTCACCCTCACCCTCACCCTCACACTCACACTCACACTCACCCTCACATTGACCCTCACCCTCACACTCACACTCACCCTCACACTCACCCTCACCCTCACCCTAACACTCACACTCACACTCACACTCACCCTAACAGTAACACTCACACTCACACTCACCCTCACCCTCACCCTCACCCTAACACTCACACTCACACTCACCCTAACCCTAACACTCACACTCACACTCACCCTCAGCCTCACACTCACACTCACACTCATACTCACCCTCACACTCACCCTCACCCTCACACTCACACTCACCCTAACCCTAACACTCACCCTCACACTCACACTCACACTCACCCTCACCCTCACACTCACACTCACACTCACACTCACCCTCACCCTAACACTCACACTCACACTCACCCTAACCCTAACACTCACACTCACACTCGCACTCACCCTCAGCCTCACACTCACACTCACCCTAACCCTAACACTCACACTCACACTCACACTCACCCTCACCCTCACACTCACACTCACCCTCACCCTCACCCTCACCCTCACACTCACACTCACGTTCACATTCAACCTCACACTCACACTCACCCTCACACTCACCCTCACACTCACACTCAAACTCACACTCACCTTCACACTCACACTCACACTCACCCTCACCCTCACCCTCACCCTCACCCTCACACTCAATCACCCTCACACTCACCCTCACACTCACCCTCACACTCACACTCACACTCACACTCACACTCACCCTCACACTCACCCTCACACTCACACTCACCCTCACCCTCACACTCACACTCACCCTCACCCTCACCCTAACACTCACACTCACACTCACCCTCACACTCACCCTCACATTCACCCTCACACTCACCCTCACCCTCAGCCTCAGACTCACACTCACCCTAACCCTAACACTCACCCTCACACTCACACTCACACTCACCCTCACATTCACCCTCACACTCACCCTCACCCTCACACTCACCCTCACCCTAACACTCACACTCACACTCACACTCACCCTAACCCTAACACTCACACTCACCCTTACCCTCACACTCACACTCACACTCACCCTCACACTCACCCTCATACTCACCCTCACCCTCACACTCACACTCACACTCACACTCACACTCACCCTAACCCTAACACTCACCCTCACACTCACCCTCACACTCACACTCAGCCGCACCCTCACACTCACCCTCACACTCACCCTAACACTCACACTCACACTCACCTTCACACTCACACTCACACTCACACTCACACTCACACTCACCCTCACCCTCACCCTCACCCTCACCCTCACACTCACCCTCACCCTCACCCTCACCCTCACACTCACCCTCACCCTCACACTCACACTCACACACACGCTCCCCCTCACACTCACATAGACACTCACACTCACCCTCACACTCACCCTCACACTCGCACTCACCCTCAAACTCACACTCACATTCACCCTCACCCTCACACTCACACTCACACTCACCCTAACATTCACCCTCACACTCACACTCACCCTCACATTCACCCTGACACTCCCCCTCACACTCACGCTCACACTCACCTTTACACTCACACACACCCTCACACTCACACTCACCCTCATACTCACCCTCACACTCACATAGACACTCACACTCACACTCACACTCTCACTCACCCTCACCCTCACCCTCACCCTCACACTCACCCTAACACTCACACTCACTCACCCTCACCCTCAGCCTCACACTCACACTCACACTCACACTCACCGTCACACTCACCCTCACATTCACCCTCACACTCACCCTCACCCTCACACTCACACTCACCCTCACACTCACACTCACCCTCACACTCACACTCTACACTCACCCTCACCCTCACACTCACACTCACACTCACCCTAAAACTCACCCTCACATTCACACTCACACTCACCCTCACATTCACCCTCACACTCACACTCTCATTCACACTCACACGCACACTCACACTAACCCTAATACTCACCCTAACACTCACACTCACCCTCACACTCACCCTCACCCTCACACTCACACTCACCCTCACCCTCACACTCACACTCACACTCACACTCACCCTAACCGTAACACTCACACTCACACTCACCCTCACCCTCAGCCTCACACTCATACTAACACTCACCCTCACCCTCACACTCACCCTCACATTCACCCTCACACTCACCCTAAGGCTCACACTCACACTCACCCTAACCCTAATACCCTGACACTCACACTCACACTAACACTCACCCTCACATTCACCCTCACACTCACCCTAACACTCACACTCACACTCACCCTAACCCTAATACCCTGACACTCACACTCACCCTCACCCTCACCCTCTCACTCACACTCACACACACGCTCCCCCTCACACTGACACTCACCCTCACACTCACATAGACACTCACACTCACCCTCACCCTCACCCTAACACTCACACTCACACTCACACTCACCCTAACCCTAACACTCACACTCACCCTTATCCTCACACTCACACTCACACTCACCGTCACACTCACCCTCATACTCACCCTCACCCTCCGCCTCACCCTCACACTCACACTCACACTCACACTCACCCTAACCCTAACACTCACCCTCACACTCACCCTCACACTCACACTCAGCCGCACCCTCACACTCACCCTCACACTCACCCTCACACTCACCCTAACACTCACACTCACACTCACCTTCACACTCACACTCACACTCACACTCACCCGCACCCTCACCCTCACACTCACACTCACACTCACCCTCACACTCACACTCACACTCACCCTCACCCTCACCCTCACCCTCACCCTCACACTCACCCTCACCCTCACACTCACACTCACACACACGCTCCCCCTCACACTCACATAGACACTCACACTCACCCTCACACTCACCCTCACACTCGCACTCACCCTCACACTCACACTCACATTCACACACACTCACACTCACTCTCACCCTCACACTCAACCTCACACTCACACTCACACTCACACTCACACTCACCCTCACACTCACACTCACACTTACACTCACCCTCACATTCACCCTCACACTCACCCTCACCCTCACCCTCACACTCACACTCACACTCACCCTCAGCCTCACACTCACACTCACACTCACACTCACCCTCACACTCACCCTCACCCTCACCCTCACCCTCACACTCACACTCACCCTAACCCTAACACTCACCCTCACACTCACACTCACACTCACCCTCACCCTCACCCTCACCCTCACACTCACACTCACTCACACTCACCCTAACACTCACCCTCACACTCACACTCACAGTCACACTCACCCTAACCGTAACACTCACACTCACACTCACCCTCACCCTCACCCTCACCCTCACCCTAACACTCACACTCACACTCACCCTAACCCTAACACTCACACTCACACTCACCCTAACCCTAACACTCACCCTCACACTCACCCACACCCTCACCCTCACACTCACACTCACCCTCACCCTCACACTCACACTCACCCTCACCCTCACCCTAACACTCACACTCACACTCACCCTCACACTCACACTCAAACTCACACTCACCCTCACCCTCAGCCTCACACTCATACTAACACTCACCCTCACCCTCACACTCACCCTCACATTCACCCTCACACTCACCCTAACGCTCACACTCACACTCACCCTAACCCTAATACCCTGACACTCACACTCACACTCATACTCACCCTCACATTCACCCTCACACTCACCCTAACACTCACACTCACACTCACCCTAACCCTAATACCCTGACACTCACACTCACACTCACCCTCACCCTCTCACTCACACTCACACACACGCTCCCCCTCACACTGACACTCACCCTCACACTCACATAGACACTCACACTCACCCTCACACTCACCCTCACACTCGCACTCACCCTCAAACTCACACTCACATTCACCCTCACCCTCACACTCACCCTCACACTCACACTCAAACTCACCCTCACACTCACACTCATCCTCACACTCACACTCACCCTCACACTCACCCTCACACTCACATACACACTCACACTCACCCTCACACTCACCCTCACACTCACACTCACACTCACCCTCACACTCACACTCACATTCACATTCACACTCACACTCACTCTCACCCTCACACTCAACCTCACACTCACCCTCACACTCACACTCACACTCACCCTCACACTCACACTCACACTTACACTCACCCTCACATTCACCCTCACACTCACCCTCACCCTCACCCTCACACTCACACTCACACTCACCCTCAGCCTCACACTCACACTCACACTCACCCTCACACTCACCCTCACCCTCACCCTCACCCTCACACTCACACTCACCCTAACCCTAACACTCACCCTCACACTCACACTCACACTCACCCTCACCCTCACCCTCACCCTCACACTCACCCTCACCCTAACACTCACACTCACACTCACACTCACACTCACACTCACCCTAACCGTAACACTCACACTCACACTCACCCTCACCCTCACCCTCACCCTCACCCTCACACTCACACTCAATCACCCTCACACTCACCCTCACAGTCACACTCACCCTCACCCTCACCCTCACCCTCATCCTAACACTCACCCTCACACTCACCCTCACACTCACACTCACCCTAACCCTAACATTCACCCTCACACTCACACTCACACTCACACTCCCCCTCACCCTCACACTCACCGTCACACACACACTCACCCTCACACTCACCCTCACACTCACACTCACACTCACACTCACACTCACCCTCACCCTCACACTCACCCTCACACTCACACTCACCCTCACCCTCACACTCACACTCACCCTCACCCTCACACTCACACTCACACTCACCCTCACACTCACCCTCTCATTCACCCTCACACTCACCCTCACCCTCAGCCTCAGACTCACACTCACCCTAACCCTAACACTCACCCTCACACTCACACTCACACTCACCCTCACATTCACCCTCACACTCACCCTCACCCTCACACTCACCCTCACCCTCACCCTAACACTCACACTCACACTCACACTCACCCTAACCCTAACACTCACACTCACCCTTACCCTCACACTCACACTCACACTCACCCTCACACTCACCCTCATACTCACCCTCACCCTCACACTCACACTCACACTCACACTCACACTCACCCTAACCCTAACACTCACCCTCACACTCACCCTCACACTCACACTCAGCCGCACCCTCACACTCACCCTCACACTCACCCTAACACTCACACTCACACTCACCTTCACACTCACACTCACACTCACACTCACCCACACCCTCACCCTCACACTCACACACTCACCCTCACCCTCACACTCACCCTCACCCTCACCCTCACCCTCACACTCACCCTCACCCTCACACTCACACTCACACACACGCTCCCCCTCACACTCACATAGACACTCACACTCACCCTCACACTCACCCTCACACTCGCACTCACCCTCAAACTCACACTCACATTCACCCTCACCCTCACACTCACCCTCACACTCACACTCTACACTCACCCTCACCCTCACACTCACACTCACACTCACCCTAACATTCACCCTCACATTCACACTCACCCTCACATTCACCCTCACACTCCCCCTCACACTCACGCTCACACTCACCTTTACACTCACACACACCCTCACACTCACACTCACCCTCACACTCACCCTCACACTCACATAGACACACACTCACACTCACACTCTCACTCACCCTCACCCTCACCCTCACCCTCACACTCACCATAACACTCACACTCACTCACCCTCACCCTCAGCCTCACACTCACACTCACACTCACACTCACCGTCACACTCACCCTCACATTCACCCTCACACTCACCCTCACCCTCACACTCACACTCACCCTCACACTCACACTCACCCTCACACTCACACTCTACACTCACCCTCACCCTCACACTCACACTCACACTCACCCTAAAACTCACCCTCACATTCACACTCACACTCACCCTCACATACACCCTCACACTCACACTCTCATTCACACTCACACGCACACTCACACTAACCCTAATACTCACCCTAACACTCACACTCACACTCACACTCACCCTCACCCTCACACTCACACTCACCCTCACCCTCACACTCACACTCACACTCACACTCACCCTAACCGTAACACTCACACTCACACTCACCCTCACCCTCAGCCTCACACTCATACTAACACTCACCCTCACCCTCACACTCACCCTCACATTCACCCTCACACTCACCCTAACGCTCACACTCACACTCACCCTAACCCTAATACCCTGACACTCACACTCACACTCACACTCACCCTCACATTCACCCTCACACTCACCCTAACACTCACACTCACACTCACCCTAACCCTAATACCCTGACACTCACACTCACCCTCACCCTCTCACTCACACTCACACACACGCTCCCCCTCACACTGACACTCACCCTCACACTCACATAGACACTCACACTCACACTCACCCTCACACTCGCACTCACCCTCAAACTCACACTCACATTCACCCTCACCCTCACACTCACCCTCACACTCACACTCCACACTCACCCTCACCCTCACCCTCACCCTCACACTCACACTCAATCACCCTCACACTCACAGTCACACTCACCCTCACCCTCACCCTCACCCTCATCCTAACACTCACCCTCACACTCACCCTCACACTCACCCTCACACTCACCCTCACACTCACCCTCACACTCACACTCACACTCACACTCACACTCACCCTCACCCTCACACTCACCCTCACCCTCACACTCACCCTCACCCTCACCCTCACCCTCACACTCACACTCACCCTAACATTCACCCTCACACTCACACTCACCCTCACATTCAGCCTCACACTCACCCTCACCCTCAGCCTCAGACTCACACTCACCCTAACCCTAACACTCACCCTCACACTCACACTCACACTCACCCTCACATTCACCCTCACACTCACCCTCACCCTCACACTCACCCTCACCCTCACCCTAACACTCACACTCACACTCACCCTAACCCTAACACTCACACTCACCCTTATCCTCACACTCACACTCACACTCACCCTCACATTCACCCTCATACTCACCCTCACCCTCCGCCTCACCCTCACACTCACACTCACACTCACACTCACCCTAACCCTAACACTCACCCTCACACTCACCCTCACACTCACACTCAGCCGCACCCTCACACTCACCCTCACACTCACCCTCACACTCACCCTAACACTCACACTCACACTCACCTTCACACTCACACTCACACTCACACTCACCCGCACCCTCACCCTCACACTCACACTCACACTCACCCTCACCCTCACACTCACACTCACCCTCACCCTCACCCTCACCCTCACCCTCACCCTCACACTCACCCTCACCCTCACACTCACACACACACACGCTCCCCCTCACACTCACATAGACACTCACACTCACCCTCACACTCACCCTCACACTCGCACTCACCCTCAAACTCACACTCACATTCACCCTCACCCTCACACTCACCCTCACACTCACACTCTACACTCACCCTCACCCTCACACTCACACTCACCCTAACACTCACACTCTACACTCACCCTCACCCTCACACTCACCCTAAAACTCACCCTCACATTCACACTCACACTCACCCTCACATTCACCCTCACACTCACAGTCACACTCTCATTCACACTCACACGCACACTCACACTAACCCTAATACTCACCCTAACACTCACACTCACACTCACACTCACACTCACCCTCACCCTCACACTCACACTCACCCTCACCCTCACCCTAACACTCACACTCATACTCACCCTCACACTCACACTCAAACTCACACTCACCCTCACCCTCAGCCTCACACTCATACTAACACTCACCCTCACCCTCACACTCACCCTCACATTCACCCTCACACTCACCCTAACGCTCACACTCACACTCACCCTAACCCTAATACCCTGACACTCACACTCACACTCACACTCACCCTCACATTCACCCTCACACTCACCCTAACACTCACACTCACACTCACCCTAACCCTAATACCCTGACACTCACACTCACCCTCACCCTCACACTCACCCTCACCCTCTCACTCACACTCACACACACGCTCCCCCTCACACTGACACTCACCCTCACACTCACATAGACACTCACACTCACCCTCACACTCACCCTCACACTCGCACTCACCCTCAAACTCACACTCACATTCACCCTCACCCTCACACTCACCCTCACACTCACACTCAAACTCACCCTCACCCTCACCCTCACACTCACCCTCACACTCACACTCACCCTCACACTCACACTCACACTCACACTCACGCTCCCCCTCACACTCACATAGACACTCACACTCACCCTCACACTCACCCTCACACTCGCACTCACCGTCACACACACACTCACCCTCACCCTCACCCTCACCCTCACCCTCACACTCACACTCACCCTCACATTGACCCTCACCCTCACACTCACAATCACCCTCACACTCACCCTCACACTCACACTCACACTCACCCTCACACTCACCCTCACCCTCACCCTCACCCTAACACTCACACTCACACTCACACTCACCCTAACCGTAACACTCACACTCACACTCACTCTCACCCTCACCCTCACCCTCACCCTCACACTCACACTCACCCTAACCCTAACACTCACCCTCACACTCACACTCACACTCACCCTCACCCTCACCCTCACCCTCACACTCACACTCACTCACACTCACCCTAACACTCACCCTCACACTCACACTCACAGTCACACTCACCCTAACCGTAACACTCACACTCACACTCACCCTCACCCTCACCCTCACCCTCACCCTAACACTCACACTCACACTCACCCTAACCCTAACACTCACACTCACACTCACCCTAACCCTAACACTCACCCTCACACTCACCCACACCCTCACCCTCACACTCACACTCACCCTCACCCTCACACTCACACTCACCCTCACCCTCACCCTAACACTCACACTCACACTCACCCTCACACTCACACTGAAACTCACACTCACCCTCACCCTCAGCCTCACACTCATACTAACACTCACCCTCACCCTCACACTCACCCTCACATTCACCCTCACACTCACCCTAACGCTCACACTCACACTCACCCTAACCCTAATACCCTGACACTCACACTCACACTCACACTCACCCTCACATTCACCCTCACACTCACCCTAACACTCACACTCACACTCACCCTAACCCTAATACCCTGACACTCACACTCACCCTCACCCTCACACTCACCCTCACCCTCTCACTCACACTCACACACACGCTCCCCCTCACACTGACACTCACCCTCACACTCACATAGACACTCACACTCACCCTCACACTCACCCTCACACTCGCACTCACCCTCAAACTCACACTCACATTCACCCTCACCCTCACACTCACCCTCACACTCACACTCAAACTCACCCTCACCCTCACCCTCACACTCACCCTCACACTCACACTCACACTCACACTCACACTCACACTCATCCTCACACTCACACTCACCCTCACACTCACCCTCACACTCACATACACACTCACACTCACCCTCACACTCACCCTCACACTCACACTCACACTCACCCTCACACTCACACTCACATTCACACACACTCACACTCACTCTCACCCTCACACTCAACCTCACACTCACCCTCACACTCACACTCACACTCACCCTCACACTCACACTCACACTTACACTCACCCTCACATTCACCCTCACACTCACCCTCACCCTCACCCTCACACTCACACTCACACTCACCCTCAGCCTCACACTCACACTCACACTCACACTCACCCTCACACTCACCCTCACCCTCACCCTCACCCTCACACTCACACTCACCCTAACCCTAACACTCACCCTCACACTCACACTCACACTCACCCTCACCCTCACCCTCACCCTCACACTCACACTCACTCACACTCACCCTAACACTCACCCTCACACTCACACTCACAGTCACACTCACTCTCACCCTAACACTCACACTCACACTCACCCTCACCCTCACCCTCACCCTCACCCTAACACTCACACTCACACTCACCCTAACCCTAACACTCACACTCACACTCACCCTCAGCCTCACACTCACACTCACACTCACACTCACACTCACACTCACCCTCACACTCACCCTCACCCTCACCCTCACACTCACACTCACCCTAACCCTAACACTCACCCTCACACTCACACTCACACTCACCCTCACCCTCACCCTCACACTCACACTCACCCTCACATTGACCCTCACCCTCACACTCACACTCACCCTCACACTCACCCTCACCCTCACCCTAACACTCACACTCACACTCACACTCACCCTAACAGTAACACTCACACTCACACTCACCCTCACCCTCACCCTCACCCTAACACTCACACTCACACTCACCCTAACCCTAACACTCACACTCACACTCACCCTCAGCCTCACACTCACACTCACACTCATACTCACCCTGACACTCACCCTCACCCTCACACTCACACTCACCCTAACCCTAACACTCACCCTCACACTCACACTCACACTCACCCTCACCCTCACACTCACACTCACACTCACACTCACCCTCACCCTAACACTCACACTCACACTCACCCTCACCCTCACACTCACCCTCACCCTCTCACTCACACTCACACACACGCTCCCCCTCACACTGACACTCACCCTCACACTCACATAGACACTCACACTCACCCTCACACTCACCCTCACACTCGCACTCACCCTCAAACTCACACTCACATTCACCCTCACCCTCACACTCACCCTCACACTCACACTCAAACTCACCCTCACCCTCACCCTCACACTCACCCTCACACTCACACTCACACTCACACTCACACTCACACTCATCCTCACACTCACACTCACCCTCACACTCACCCTCACACTCACATACACACTCACACTCACCCTCACACTCACCCTCACACTCACACTCACACTCACCCTCACACTCACACTCACATTCACACACACTCACACTCACTCTCACCCTCACACTCAACCTCACACTCACCCTCACACTCACACTCACACTCACCCTCACACTCACACTCACACTTACACTCACCCTCACATTCACCCTCACACTCACCCTCACCCTCACCCTCACACTCACACTCACACTCACCCTCAGCCTCACACTCACACTCACACTCACACTCACCCTCACACTCACCCTCACCCTCACCCTCACCCTCACACTCACACTCACCCTAACCCTAACACTCACCCTCACACTCACACTCACACTCACCCTCACCCTCACCCTCACCCTCACACTCACACTCACTCACACTCACCCTAACACTCACCCTCACACTCACACTCACAGTCACACTCACCCTAACCGTAACACTCACACTCACACTCACCCTCACCCTCACCCTCACCCTCACCCTAACACTCACACTCACACTCACCCTAACCCTAACACTCACACTCACACTCACCCTAACCCTAACACTCACCCTCACACTCACCCACACCCTCACCCTCACACTCACACTCACCCTCACCCTCACACTCACACTCACCCTCACCCTCACCCTAACACTCACACTCACACTCACCCTCACACTCACACTCAAACTCACACTCACCCTCACCCTCAGCCTCACACTCATACTAACACTCACCCTCACCCTCACACTCACCCTCACATTCACCCTCACACTCACCCTAACGCTCACACTCACACTCACCCTAACCCTAATACCCTGACACTCACACTCACACTCACACTCACCCTCACATTCACCCTCACACTCACCCTAACACTCACACTCACACTCACCCTAACCCTAATACCCTGACACTCACACTCACCCTCACCCTCACACTCACCCTCACCCTCTCACTCACACTCACACACACGCTCCCCCTCACACTGACACTCACCCTCACACTCACATAGACACTCACACTCACCCTCACACTCACCCTCACACTCGCACTCACCCTCAAACTCACACTCACATTCACCCTCACCCTCACACTCACCCTCACACTCACACTCAAACTCACCCTCACCCTCACCCTCACACTCACCCTCACACTCACACTCACACTCACACTCACACTCACACTCATCCTCACACTCATCCTCACACTCACCCTCACACTCACCCTCACACTCACATACACACTCACACTCACCCTCACACTCACCCTCACACTCACACTCACACTCACCTTCACACTCACACTCACATTCACACACACTCACACTCACTCTCACCCTCACACTCAACCTCACACTCACCCTCACACTCACACTCACACTCACCCTCACACTCACACTCACACTTACACTCACCCTCACATTCACCCTCACACTCACCCTCACCCTCACCCTCACACTCACACTCACACTCACCCTCAGCCTCACACTCACACTCACACTCACACTCACCCTCACACTCACCCTCACCCTCACCCTCACCCTCACACTCACACTCACCCTAACCCTAACACTCACCCTCACACTCACACTCACACTCACCCTCACCCTCACCCTCACCCTCACACTCACACTCACTCACACTCACCCTAACACTCACCCTCACACTCACACTCACAGTCACACTCACTCTCACCCTAACACTCACACTCACACTCACCCTCACCCTCACCCTCACCCTCACCCTAACACTCACACTCACACTCACCCTAACCCTAACACTCACACTCACACTCACCCTCAGCCTCACACTCA
Organism: Falco punctatus; assembly: GCF_963210335.1. Classification (NCBI taxonomy): domain Eukaryota; kingdom Metazoa; phylum Chordata; class Aves; order Falconiformes; family Falconidae; genus Falco; species Falco punctatus. Next base: position 49,597 of record NW_027660151.1, read on the forward strand.
CACTCACACTCACACTCACACTCACCCTCACACTCACCCTCACCCTCACCCTCACACTCACACTCACCCTAACCCTAACACTCACCCTCACACTCACACTCACACTCACCCTCACCCTCACCCTCACCCTCACACTCACACTCACACTCACCCTCACATTGACCCTCACCCTCACACTCACACTCACCCTCACACTCACCCTCACCCTCACCCTAACACTCACACTCACACTCACACTCACCCTAACAGTAACACTCACACTCACACTCACCCTCACCCTCACCCTCACCCTAACACTCACACTCACACTCACCCTAACCCTAACACTCACACTCACACTCACCCTCAGCCTCACACTCACACTCACACTCATACTCACCCTCACACTCACCCTCACCCTCACACTCACACTCACCCTAACCCTAACACTCACCCTCACACTCACACTCACACTCACCCTCACCCTCACACTCACACTCACACTCACACTCACCCTCACCCTAACACTCACACTCACACTCACCCTAACCCTAACACTCACACTCACACTCGCACTCACCCTCAGCCTCACACTCACACTCACCCTAACCCTAACACTCACACTCACACTCACACTCACCCTCACCCTCACACTCACACTCACCCTCACCCTCACCCTCACCCTCACACTCACACTCACGTTCACATTCAACCTCACACTCACACTCACCCTCACACTCACCCTCACACTCACACTCAAACTCACACTCACCTTCACACTCACACTCACACTCACCCTCACCCTCACCCTCACCCTCACCCTCACACTCAATCACCCTCACACTCACCCTCACACTCACCCTCACACTCACACTCACACTCACACTCACACTCACCCTCACACTCACCCTCACACTCACACTCACCCTCACCCTCACACTCACACTCACCCTCACCCTCACCCTAACACTCACACTCACACTCACCCTCACACTCACCCTCACATTCACCCTCACACTCACCCTCACCCTCAGCCTCAGACTCACACTCACCCTAACCCTAACACTCACCCTCACACTCACACTCACACTCACCCTCACATTCACCCTCACACTCACCCTCACCCTCACACTCACCCTCACCCTAACACTCACACTCACACTCACACTCACCCTAACCCTAACACTCACACTCACCCTTACCCTCACACTCACACTCACACTCACCCTCACACTCACCCTCATACTCACCCTCACCCTCACACTCACACTCACACTCACACTCACACTCACCCTAACCCTAACACTCACCCTCACACTCACCCTCACACTCACACTCAGCCGCACCCTCACACTCACCCTCACACTCACCCTAACACTCACACTCACACTCACCTTCACACTCACACTCACACTCACACTCACACTCACACTCACCCTCACCCTCACACTCACCCTCACCCTCACACTCACCCTCACCCTCACCCTCACCCTCACACTCACCCTCACCCTCACACTCACACTCACACACACGCTCCCCCTCACACTCACATAGACACTCACACTCACCCTCACACTCACCCTCACACTCGCACTCACCCTCAAACTCACACTCACATTCACCCTCACCCTCACACTCACACTCACACTCACCCTAACATTCACCCTCACACTCACACTCACCCTCACATTCACCCTCACACTCCCCCTCACACTCACGCTCACACTCACCTTTACACTCACACACACCCTCACACTCACACTCACCCTCATACTCACCCTCACACTCACATAGACACTCACACTCACACTCACACTCTCACTCACCCTCACCCTCACCCTCACCCTCACACTCACCCTAACACTCACACTCACTCACCCTCACCCTCAGCCTCACACTCACACTCACACTCACACTCACCGTCACACTCACCCTCACATTCACCCTCACACTCACCCTCACCCTCACACTCACACTCACCCTCACACTCACACTCACCCTCACACTCACACTCTACACTCACCCTCACCCTCACACTCACACTCACACTCACCCTAAAACTCACCCTCACATTCACACTCACACTCACCCTCACATTCACCCTCACACTCACACTCTCATTCACACTCACACGCACACTCACACTAACCCTAATACTCACCCTAACACTCACACTCACCCTCACACTCACCCTCACCCTCACACTCACACTCACCCTCACCCTCACACTCACACTCACACTCACACTCACCCTAACCGTAACACTCACACTCACACTCACCCTCACCCTCAGCCTCACACTCATACTAACACTCACCCTCACCCTCACACTCACCCTCACATTCACCCTCACACTCACCCTAAGGCTCACACTCACACTCACCCTAACCCTAATACCCTGACACTCACACTCACACTCACACTCACCCTCACATTCACCCTCACACTCACCCTAACACTCACACTCACACTCACCCTAACCCTAATACCCTGACACTCACACTCACCCTCACCCTCACCCTCTCACTCACACTCACACACACGCTCCCCCTCACACTGACACTCACCCTCACACTCACATAGACACTCACACTCACCCTCACCCTCACCCTAACACTCACACTCACACTCACACTCACCCTAACCCTAACACTCACACTCACCCTTATCCTCACACTCACACTCACACTCACCGTCACACTCACCCTCATACTCACCCTCACCCTCCGCCTCACCCTCACACTCACACTCACACTCACACTCACCCTAACCCTAACACTCACCCTCACACTCACCCTCACACTCACACTCAGCCGCACCCTCACACTCACCCTCACACTCACCCTCACACTCACCCTAACACTCACACTCACACTCACCTTCACACTCACACTCACACTCACACTCACCCGCACCCTCACCCTCACACTCACACTCACACTCACCCTCACACTCACACTCACACTCACCCTCACCCTCACCCTCACCCTCACCCTCACACTCACCCTCACCCTCACACTCACACTCACACACACGCTCCCCCTCACACTCACATAGACACTCACACTCACCCTCACACTCACCCTCACACTCGCACTCACCCTCACACTCACACTCACATTCACACACACTCACACTCACTCTCACCCTCACACTCAACCTCACACTCACACTCACACTCACACTCACACTCACCCTCACACTCACACTCACACTTACACTCACCCTCACATTCACCCTCACACTCACCCTCACCCTCACCCTCACACTCACACTCACACTCACCCTCAGCCTCACACTCACACTCACACTCACACTCACCCTCACACTCACCCTCACCCTCACCCTCACCCTCACACTCACACTCACCCTAACCCTAACACTCACCCTCACACTCACACTCACACTCACCCTCACCCTCACCCTCACCCTCACACTCACACTCACTCACACTCACCCTAACACTCACCCTCACACTCACACTCACAGTCACACTCACCCTAACCGTAACACTCACACTCACACTCACCCTCACCCTCACCCTCACCCTCACCCTAACACTCACACTCACACTCACCCTAACCCTAACACTCACACTCACACTCACCCTAACCCTAACACTCACCCTCACACTCACCCACACCCTCACCCTCACACTCACACTCACCCTCACCCTCACACTCACACTCACCCTCACCCTCACCCTAACACTCACACTCACACTCACCCTCACACTCACACTCAAACTCACACTCACCCTCACCCTCAGCCTCACACTCATACTAACACTCACCCTCACCCTCACACTCACCCTCACATTCACCCTCACACTCACCCTAACGCTCACACTCACACTCACCCTAACCCTAATACCCTGACACTCACACTCACACTCATACTCACCCTCACATTCACCCTCACACTCACCCTAACACTCACACTCACACTCACCCTAACCCTAATACCCTGACACTCACACTCACACTCACCCTCACCCTCTCACTCACACTCACACACACGCTCCCCCTCACACTGACACTCACCCTCACACTCACATAGACACTCACACTCACCCTCACACTCACCCTCACACTCGCACTCACCCTCAAACTCACACTCACATTCACCCTCACCCTCACACTCACCCTCACACTCACACTCAAACTCACCCTCACACTCACACTCATCCTCACACTCACACTCACCCTCACACTCACCCTCACACTCACATACACACTCACACTCACCCTCACACTCACCCTCACACTCACACTCACACTCACCCTCACACTCACACTCACATTCACATTCACACTCACACTCACTCTCACCCTCACACTCAACCTCACACTCACCCTCACACTCACACTCACACTCACCCTCACACTCACACTCACACTTACACTCACCCTCACATTCACCCTCACACTCACCCTCACCCTCACCCTCACACTCACACTCACACTCACCCTCAGCCTCACACTCACACTCACACTCACCCTCACACTCACCCTCACCCTCACCCTCACCCTCACACTCACACTCACCCTAACCCTAACACTCACCCTCACACTCACACTCACACTCACCCTCACCCTCACCCTCACCCTCACACTCACCCTCACCCTAACACTCACACTCACACTCACACTCACACTCACACTCACCCTAACCGTAACACTCACACTCACACTCACCCTCACCCTCACCCTCACCCTCACCCTCACACTCACACTCAATCACCCTCACACTCACCCTCACAGTCACACTCACCCTCACCCTCACCCTCACCCTCATCCTAACACTCACCCTCACACTCACCCTCACACTCACACTCACCCTAACCCTAACATTCACCCTCACACTCACACTCACACTCACACTCCCCCTCACCCTCACACTCACCGTCACACACACACTCACCCTCACACTCACCCTCACACTCACACTCACACTCACACTCACACTCACCCTCACCCTCACACTCACCCTCACACTCACACTCACCCTCACCCTCACACTCACACTCACCCTCACCCTCACACTCACACTCACACTCACCCTCACACTCACCCTCTCATTCACCCTCACACTCACCCTCACCCTCAGCCTCAGACTCACACTCACCCTAACCCTAACACTCACCCTCACACTCACACTCACACTCACCCTCACATTCACCCTCACACTCACCCTCACCCTCACACTCACCCTCACCCTCACCCTAACACTCACACTCACACTCACACTCACCCTAACCCTAACACTCACACTCACCCTTACCCTCACACTCACACTCACACTCACCCTCACACTCACCCTCATACTCACCCTCACCCTCACACTCACACTCACACTCACACTCACACTCACCCTAACCCTAACACTCACACTCACACTCACCCTCAGCCTCACACTCACACTCACACTCACACTCACACTCACCCTCACACTCACCCTCACCCTCACCCTCACACTCACACTCACCCTAACCCTAACACTCACCCTCACACTCACACTCACACTCACCCTCACCCTCACCCTCACACTCACACTCACCCTCACATTGACCCTCACCCTCACACTCACACTCACCCTCACACTCACCCTCACCCTAACACTCACACTCACACTCACACTCACCCTAACCGTAACACTCACACTCACACTCACCCTCACCCTCACCCTCACCCTCACCCTAACACTCACACTCACACTCACCCTAACCCTAACACTCACACTCACACTCACCCTCAGCCTCACACTCACACTCACACTCATACTCACCCTCACACTCACCCTCACCCTCACACTCACACTCACCCTAACCCTAACACTCACCCTCACACTCACACTCACACTCACCCTCACCCTCACCCTCACACTCACACTCACACTCACCCTCACCCTAACACTCACACTCGCACTCACCCTAACCCTAACACTCACACTCACACTCGCACTCACCCTCAGCCTCACACTCACACTCACCCTAACCCTAACACTCACACTCACACTCACACTCACCCTCACCTTCACACTCACACTCACCCTCACCCTCACCCTCACCCTCACACTCACGTTCACATTCAACCTCACACTCACACTCACCCTCACACTCACCCTCACACTCACACTCAAACTCACACTCACCTTCACACTCACACTCACCCTCACCCTCACCCTCACCCTCACCCTCACACTCACACTCAATCACCCTCACACTCACCCTCACAGTCACACTCACCCTCACCCTCACCCTCACCCTCATCCTAACACTCACCCTCACACTCACCCTCACACTCACCCTCACACTCACCCTCACACTCACACTCACACTCACACTCACCCTCACCCTCACACTCACCCTCACACTCACACTCACCCTCACCCTCACACTCACACTCACCCTCACCCTCACACTCACACTCACCCTCACACTCACCCTCACATTCACCCTCACACTCACCCTCACCCTCAGCCTCAGACTCACACTCACCCTAACCCTAACACTCACCCTCACACTCACACTCACACTCACCCTCACATTCACCCTCACACTCACCCTCACCCTCACACTCACCCTCACCCTCACCCTAACACTCACACTCACACTCACACTCATCCTAACCCTAACACTCACACTCACCCTTACCCTCACACTCACACTCACACTCACCCTCACACTCACCCTCATACTCACCCTCACCCTCACACTCACACTCACACTCACACTCACACTCACCCTAACCCTAACACTCACCCTCACACTCACCCTCACACTCACACTCAGCCGCACCCTCACACTCACCCTCACACTCACCCTAACACTCACACTCACACTCACCTTCACACTCACACTCACACTCACACTCACCCACACCCTCACCCTCACACTTACACACTCACCCTCACCCTCACACTCACCCTCACCCTCACCCTCACCCTCACCCTCACACTCACCCTCACCCTCACACTCACACTCACACACACGCTCCCCCTCACACTCACATAGACACTCACACTCACCCTCACACTCACCCTCACACTCGCACTCACCCTCAAACTCACACTCACATTCACCCTCACCCTCACACTCACCCTCACACTCACACTCTACACTCACCCTCACCCTCACACTCACACTCACACTCACCCTAACATTCACCCTCACACTCACACTCACCCTCACATTCACCCTCACACTCCCCCTCACACTCACGCTCACACTCACCTTTACACTCACACACACCCTCACACTCACACTCACCCTCACACTCACCCTCACACTCACATAGACACTCACACTCACACTCACACTCTCACTCACCCTCACCCTCACCCTCACCCTCACACTCACCCTAACACTCACACTCACTCACCCTCACCCTCAGCCTCACACTCACACTCACACTCACACTCACCGTCACACTCACCGTCACATTCACCCTCACACTCACCCTCACACTCACACTCACCCTCACACTCACACTCACCCTCACACTCACACTCTACACTCACCCTCACCCTCACCCTCACACACACCCTAAAACTCACCCTCACATTCACACTCACACTCACCCTCACATTCACCCTCACACTCACACTCTCATTCACACTCACACGCACACTCACACTAACCCTAATACTCACCCTAACACTCACACTCACACTCACACTCACCCTCACCCTCACACTCACACTCACCCTCACCCTCACACTCACACTCACACTCACCCTAACCGTAACACTCACACTCACACTCACCCTCACCCTCAGCCTCACACTCATACTAACACTCACCCTCACCCTCACACTCACCCTCACATTCACCCTCACACTCACCCTAACGCTCACACTCACACTCACCCTAACCCTAATACCCTGACACTCACACTCACACTCACACTCACCCTCACATTCACCCTCACACTCACCCTAACACTCACACTCACACTCACCCTAACCCTAATACCCTGACACTCACACTCACCCTCACCCTCACCCTCTCACTCACACTCACACACACGCTCCCCCTCACACTGACACTCACCCTCACACTCACATAGACACTCACACTCACCCTCACACTCACCCTCACACTCGCACTCACCCTCAAACTCACACTCACATTCACCCTCACCCTCACACTCACCCTCACACTCACACTCCACTCTCACCCTCACCCTCACACTCACCCTCACACTCACACTGACACTCACACTCACACTCACACTCATCCTCACACTCACACTCACCCTCACACTCACCCTCACACTCACATACACACTCACACTCACCCTCACACTCACCCTCACACTCACACTCACACTCACCCTCACACTCACACTCACACTCACATTCACACACACTCACACTCACTCTCACCCTCACACTCAACCTCACACTCACCCTCACACTCACACTCACACTCACCCTCACACTCACACTCACACTTACACTCACCCTCACATTCACCCTCACACTCACCCTCACCCTCACCCTCACACTCACACTCACACTCACCCTAACCCTAACACTCACCCTCACACTCACACTCACACTCACCCTCACCCTCACCCTCACATTCACCCTCACACTCACCCTCACACTCACACTCACACTCACCCTAACCCTAATACCCTGACACTCACACTCACCCTCACCCTCACACTCACCCTCACCCTCTCACTCACACTCACACACACGCTCCCCCTCACACTGACACTCACCCTCACACTCACATAGACACTCACACTCACCCTCACACTCACCCTCACACTCGCACTCACCCTCAAACTCACACTCACATTCACCCTCACCCTCACACTCACCCTCACACTCACACTCTACACTCACCCTCACCCTCACACTCACCCTCACACTCACACTCACACTCACACTCACACTCATCCTCACACTCACACTCACCCTCACACTCACCCTCACACTCACATAGACACTCACACTCACACTCACCCTCACACTCACCCTCACATTCACACTCACACTCACCCTCACACTCACACTCACACTCACATTCACACTCACACTCACCTTCACACTTACACTCACCCTCACACTCACCCTCACACTCACACTCACACTCACCCTCACACTCACACTTACACTCACCCTCACATTCACCCTCACACTCACCCTCACCCTCACACTCACACTCACACTCCCCCTCACCCTCACACTCACCGTCACACACACACTCACCCTCACCCTCACCCTCACACTCACACTCACCCTCACATTGACCCTCACCCTCACACTCACACTCACACTCACACTCACCCTCACCCTCACCCTCACCCTAACACTCACACTCACACTCACACTCACCCTAACCGTAACACTCACACTCACACTCACCCTCACCCTCACCCTCACCCTCACCCTCACACTCACACTCACACTCACACTCACCCTAACCCTAACACTCACACTCACACTCACCCTCAGCCTCACACTCACACTCACACTCACCCTCACACTCACCCTCACACTCACCCTCACCCTCACCCTCACCCTAACCCTAACACTCACCCTCACACTCACACTCACACTCACCCTCACCCTCACCCTCACCCTCACCCTCACGCTCACCCCCACCCTAACACTCACACTCACACTCACACTCACCCTAACCCTAACACTCACACTCACACTCACCCTCACCCTCAGCCTCACACTCACACTCACCCTAACCCTAACACTCACCCTCACACTCACACTCACCCACACCCTCACCCTCACACTCACACTCACCCTCACCCTCACACTCACCCTCACACTCACACTCACACTCACACTCACCCGCACCCTCACACTCACCCTCACACTCACCCTCACACTCACCCTAACACTCACACTCACACACACCTTCACACTCAAACTCACACTCACACTCACCCACACCCTCACCCTCACACTCACACTCACCCTCACCCTCACCCTCACACTCACCCTCACACTCACACTCACCCTCACACTCACACTCACACTCACACTCACGCTCCCCCTCACACTCACATAGACACTCACACTCACCCTCACACTCACCCTCACACTCGCACTCACCGTCACACACACACTCACCCTCACCCTCACCCTCACCCTCACCCTCACACTCACACTCACCCTCACATTGACCCTCACCCTCACACTCACAATCACCCTCACACTCACCCTCACACTCACACTCACACTCACCCTCACACTCACCCTCACCCTCACCCTCACCCTAACACTCACACTCACACTCACACTCACACTCACACTCACCCTAACCCTAACACTCACACTCACACTCACTCTCACCCTCACCCTCACCCTCATCCTAACACTCACACTCACACTCACCCTAACCCTAACCCTAACCCTCACACTCACACTCACCCTCACCCTCACACACACACTCACCCTCACCCTCACACTCACACTCACCCTCACACTCACACTCACACTTCACCCTAACCCTCACCCTCACACTCACCCTAACCCTCACACTCACACTCACACTCACCCTCACACTCACACTCACCCTAACCTTAACACTCACACTCACCCTCACACTCACACTCACCCTCACACTCACACTCACCCTCAACCTCACACTCGCACTCATCCTACCCCTAACACTCACACTCACCCTCACCCTCACACTCACACTCACACTCACACTCACACTCACACTCACACTCACCCTAACCTTAACACTCACACTCACACTCACCCTCACCCTCATGCTCACCCTCACACTCACACTCACTCTCACACTCACCCTAACCCTAACACTCACACTCACACTCACCCTCACACTCACACTCTACACTCATACTCACCCTAACCCTAACACTCACACTCACACTCACACTCACACTAACCTTAACCCTCACACTCACACTCACCCTCACCCTCACACTCACACTCACAATCACCCTCACACTCACCCTCACACTCACACTCACACTCACCCTCACACTCATCCTCACCCTCACCCTCACCCTAACACTCACACTCACACTCACACTCACCCTAACCGTAACACTCACACTCACACTCACCCTCACCCTCACCCTCACCCTCACCCTAACACTCACACTCACACTCACCCTAACCCTAACCCTAACCCTCACACTCACACTCACCCTCACCCTCACACACACACTCACCCTCACCCTCACACTCACCCTCACACTCACACTCACACTTCACCCTAACCCTCACCCTCACACTCACCCTAACCCTCACACTCACACTCACCCTCACACTCACACTCACCCTAACCTTAACACTCACACTCACCCTCACACTCACACTCACCCTCACACTCACACTCACCCTCAACCTCACACTCGCACTCATCCTACCCCTAACACTCACACTCACCCTCACCCTCACACTCACACTCACACTCACACTCACCCTCACACTCACCCTCACACTCAGCCTAACACTCATTCTCACACTCACACTCAAACTCACCCTCACCCTCACCCTCACCCTCACCCGTACACTCACACTCACACTCACAAGCACCTTTACACTCACACACACTCACACTCACATTCACCCTCATTTTCACACTGACCCTCACACTCACCCTCATATTCACATTCACACTCACACTCACACTAACCCTAACACTCACCCTCACACTCACACTCACACTCACCATAACCCTAACACTCACCCTAACCCAAACACTCACACTCACCCTCACACTGACACTCACACTGACACTCACCCTCACACTCACATACACACTCACACTCACCCGCACACTCACCCTCAAACTCACTCACCCTCACACTCACACTCACCCTAACCCTAACCCTCACACTCACACTCACACCCTCACACTCACCCTCACCCTCACACTCACCCTCACACTCACACTCACCCTCACCCTAACCCTCACACTCACACTCACTCACCCTCACAGTCACCCTCACCCTCACCCTCACCCTCACCCTCACCCTAACCCTAACACTCACACTCACTTTCACACTCACACTCACACTCACCCTCACCTGCACACACACCCTTACACTCACACTCACACTCATCCTAACCGTAACACTCACACTCACACTCAACCTTACCCTAACCCTCACACTCACACTCACCCTCACCCTCACACTCACCCGCACACTCACACTCACACTCACAAGCACCTTTACACTCACACACACTCACACTCACCCTCACCCTCATTTTCACACTCACCCTCACACTCACCCTCATACTCACATTCACACTCACACTCACATTCACCCTCACCCTCACACTCACCCTCACACTCACACTCTACACTCACCCTCACCCTCACACTCACACTCACACTCACCCTAACATTCACCCTCACACTCACACTCACCCTCACATTCACCCTCACACTCCCCCTCACACTCACGCTCACACTCACCTTTACACTCACACACACCCTCACACTCACACTCACCCTCACACTCACCCTCACACTCACATAGACACTCACACTCACACTCACACTCTCACTCACCCTCACCCTCACCCTCACCCTCACACTCACCCTAACACTCACACTCACTCACCCTCACCCTCTAGCCTCACACTCACACTCACACTCACACTCACCGTCACACTCACCGTCACATTCACCCTCACACTCACCCTCACACTCACACTCACCCTCACACTCACACTCACCCTCACACTCACACTCTACACTCACCCTCACCCTCACCCTCACACACACCCTAAAACTCACCCTCACATTCACACTCACACTCACCCTCACATTCACCCTCACACTCACACTCTCATTCACACTCACACGCACACTCACACTAACCCTAATACTCACCCTAACACTCACACTCACACTCACACTCACCCTCACCCTCACACTCACACTCACCCTCACCCTCACACTCACACTCACACTCACCCTAACCGTAACACTCACACTCACACTCACCCTCACCCTCAGCCTCACACTCATACTAACACTCACCCTCACCCTCACACTCACCCTCACATTCACCCTCACACTCACCCTAACGCTCACACTCACACTCACCCTAACCCTAATACCCTGACACTCACACTCACACTCACACTCACCCTCACATTCACCCTCACACTCACCCTAACACTCACACTCACACTCACCCTAACCCTAATACCCTGACACTCACACTCACCCTCACCCTCACCCTCTCACTCACACTCACACACACGCTCCCCCTCACACTGACACTCACCCTCACACTCACATAGACACTCACACTCACCCTCACACTCACCCTCACACTCGCACTCACCCTCAAACTCACACTCACATTCACCCTCACCCTCACACTCACCCTCACACTCACACTCCACTCTCACCCTCACCCTCACACTCACCCTCACACTCACACTGACACTCACACTCACACTCACACTCATCCTCACACTCACACTCACCCTCACACTCACCCTCACACTCACATACACACTCACACTCACCCTCACACTCACCCTCACACTCACACTCACACTCACCCTCACCCTCACACTCACATTCACACACACTCACACTCACTCTCACCCTCACACTCAACCTCACACTCACCCTCACACTCACACTCACACTCACCCTCACACTCACACTCACACTTACACTCACCCTCACATTCACCCTCACACTCACCCTCACCCTCACCCTCACACTCACACTCACACTCACCCTAACCCTAACACTCACCCTCACACTCACACTCACACTCACCCTCACCCTCACCCTCACATTCACCCTCACACTCACCCTCACACTCACACTCACACTCACCCTAACCCTAATACCCTGACACTCACACTCACCCTCACCCTCACACTCACCCTCACCCTCTCACTCACACTCACACACACGCTCCCCCTCACACTGACACTCACCCTCACACTCACATAGACACTCACACTCACCCTCACACTCACCCTCACACTCGCACTCACCCTCAAACTCACACTCACATTCACCCTCACCCTCACACTCACCCTCACACTCACACTCTACACTCACCCTCACCCTCACCCTCACCCTCACACTCACACTCACACTCACACTCACACTCATCCTCACACTCACACTCACCCTCACACTCACCCTCACACTCACATAGACACTCACACTCACACTCACCCTCACACTCACCCTCACATTCACACTCACACTCACCCTCACACTCACACTCACACTCACATTCACACTCACACTCACCTTCACACTTACACTCACCCTCACACTCACCCTCACACTCACACTCACACTCACCCTCACACTCACACTTACACTCACCCTCACATTCACCCTCACACTCACCCTCACCCTCACACTCACACTCACACTCCCCCTCACCCTCACACTCACCGTCACACACACACTCACCCTCACCCTCACCCTCACACTCACACTCACCCTCACATTGACCCTCACCCTCACACTCACACTCACACTCACACTCACCCTCACCCTCACCCTCACCCTAACACTCACACTCACACTCACACTCACCCTAACCGTAACACTCACACTCACACTCACCCTCACCCTCACCCTCACCCTCACCCTCACACTCACACTCACACTCACACTCACCCTAACCCTAACACTCACACTCACACTCACCCTCAGCCTCACACTCACACTCACACTCACCCTCACACTCACCCTCACACTCACCCTCACCCTCACCCTCACCCTAACCCTAACACTCACCCTCACACTCACACTCACACTCACCCTCACCCTCACCCTCACCCTCACACTCACGCTCACCCTCACCCTCACACTCACACTCACCCTCACGCTCACCCCCACCCTAACACTCACACTCACACTCACACTCACCCTAACCCTAACACTCACACTCACACTCACCCTCACCCTCAGCCTCACACTCACACTCACCCTAACCCTAACACTCACCCTCACACTCACACTCACCCACACCCTCACCCTCACACTCACACTCACCCTCACCCTCACACTCACCCTCACACTCACACTCACACTCACACTCACCCGCACCCTCACACTCACCCTAACACTCACACTCACACACACCTTCACACTCAAACTCACACTCACACTCACCCACACCCTCACCCTCACACTCACACTCACCCTCACCCTCACCCTCACACTCACCCTCACACTCACACTCACCCTCACACTCACACTCACACTCACACTCACGCTCCCCCTCACACTCACATAGACACTCACACTCACCCTCACACTCACCCTCACACTCGCACTCACCGTCACACACACACTCACCCTCACCCTCACCCTCACCCTCACCCTCACACTCACACTCACCCTCACATTGACCCTCACCCTCACACTCACAATCACCCTCACACTCACCCTCACACTCACACTCACACTCACCCTCACACTCACCCTCACCCTCACCCTCACCCTAACACTCACACTCACACTCACACTCACACTCACCCTAACCCTAACACTCACACTCACACTCACTCTCACCCTCACACTCACCCTCATCCTAACACTCACACTCACACTCACCCTAACCCTAACCCTAACCCTCACACTCACACTCACCCTCACCCTCACACACACACTCACCCTCACCCTCACACTCACACTCACCCTCACACTCACACTCACACTTCACCCTAACCCTCACCCTCACACTCACCCTAACCCTCACACTCACACTCACACTCACCCTCACACTCACACTCACCCTAACCTTAACACTCACACTCACCCTCACACTCACACTCACCCTCACACTCACACTCACCCTCAACCTCACACTCGCACTCATCCTACCCCTAACACTCACACTCACCCTCACCCTCACACTCACACTCACACTCACACTCACACTCACACTCACACTCACCCTAACCTTAACACTCACACTCACACTCACCCTCACCCTCATGCTCACCCTCACACTCACACTCACTCTCACACTCACCCTAACCCTAACACTCACACTCACACTCACCCTCACACTCACACTCTACACTCATACTCACCCTAACCCTAACACTCACACTCACACTCACACTCACACTAACCTTAACCCTCACACTCACACTCACCCTCACCCTCACACTCACACTCACAATCACCCTCACACTCACCCTCACACTCACACTCACACTCACCCTCACACTCATCCTCACCCTCACCCTCACCCTAACACTCACACTCACACTCACACTCACCCTAACCGTAACACTCACACTCACACTCACCCTCACCCTCACCCTCACCCTCACCCTAACACTCACACTCACACTCACCCTAACCCTAACCCTAACCCTCACACTCACACTCACCCTCACCCTCACACACACACTCACCCTCACCCTCACACTCACCCTCACACTCACACTCACACTTCACCCTAACCCTCACCCTCACACTCACCCTAACCCTCACACTCACACTCACCCTCACACTCACACTCACCCTAACCTTAACACTCACACTCACCCTCACACTCACACTCACCCTCACACTCACACTCACCCTCAACCTCACACTCGCACTCATCCTACCCCTAACACTCACCCTCACACTCACACTCACACTCACACTCACCCTCACACTCACCCTCACACTCAGCCTAACACTCATTCTCACACTCACACTCAAACTCACCCTCACCCTCACCCTCACCCTCACCCGTACACTCACACTCACACTCACAAGCACCTTTACACTCACACACACTCACACTCACATTCACCCTCATTTTCACACTGACCCTCACACTCACCCTCATATTCACATTCACACTCACACTCACACTAACCCTAACACTCACACTCACACTCACACTCACACTCACCATAACCCTAACACTCACCCTAACCCAAACACTCACACTCACCCTCACACTGACACTCACACTGACACTCACCCTCACACTCACATACACACTCACACTCACCCGCACACTCACCCTCAAACTCACTCACCCTCACACTCACACTCACCCTAACCCTAACCCTCACACTCACACTCACACCCTCACACTCACCCTCACCCTCACACTCACCCTCACACTCACACTCACCCTCACCCTAACCCTCACACTCACACTCACTCACCCTCACAGTCACCCTCACCCTCACCCTCACCCTCACCCTCACCCTAACCCTAACACTCACACTCACTTTCACACTCACACTCACACTCACCCTCACCTGCACACACACCCTTACACTCACACTCACACTCATCCTAACCGTAACACTCACACTCACACTCAACCTAACCCTAACCCTCACACTCACACTCACCCTCACCCTCACACTCACCCGCACACTCACACTCACACTCACAAGCACCTTTACACTCACACACACTCACACTCACCCTCACCCTCATTTTCACACTCACCCTCACACTCACCCTCATACTCACATTCACACTCACACTCACACTCACACTAACCCTAACACTCACCCTCACACTCACACTCACACTCACCATAACCCTAACACTCACCCTAACCCAAACACTCACACTCACACTCACACTCAAACTCACCCTCACACTCACACTCACCCTAACCCTCACCCTCACATTCACACTGACACTAACACTCACCCTCACACTCACACTCATTCTCACACTCACAGTCACCCTAATGCTAAAACTCACACTCGCACGCACACTCACCCTCACACTCACACTCACACACACCCGCACACTCACACTCACACTCTCACTCACCCTCACCCTCACCCTCACCCTCACACTCACTCACCCTCACACTCACCCTCACACTTACACTCACACTCACCCTGACCCTCACACTCACACTCACACTCACCCTCACACTCACACTCACCCTCACACTCATTCTCACACTCACACTCACACTCACCCTCACACTCACACTCACCCTAACCTTAACACTCACACTCACCCTCACACTCACACTCACCCTCACACTCACACTCACCCTCAACCTCACACTCGCACTCATCCTACCCCTAACACTCACACTCACCCTCACCCTCACACTCACACTCACACTCACACTCACACTCACACTCACCCTAACCTTAACACTCACACTCACCCTCACACTCACACTCACCCTCACACTCACACTCACCCTCAACCTCACACTCGCACTCATCCTACCCCTAACACTCACACTCACCCTCACCCTCACACTCACACTCACACTCACACTCACCCTCACACTCACACTCACCCTAACCTTAACACTCACACTCACACTCACCCTCACCCTCATGCTCACCCTCACACTCACACTCACTCTCACACTCACCCTAACCCTAACACTCACACTCACACTCACCCTCACACTCACACTCTACACTCATACTCACCCTAACCCTAACACTCACACTCACACTCACACTCACACTAACCTTAACCCTCACACTCACACTCACCCTCACCCTCACCCTCACACTCACAATCACCCTCACACTCACCCTCACACTCACACTCACACTCACCCTCACACTCACCCTCACCCTCACCCTCACCCTAACACTCACACTCACACTCACACTCACACTCACCCTAACCGTAACACTCACACTCACACTCACCCTCACCCTCACCCTCACCCTCACCCTCACCCTAACACTCACACTCACACTCACCCTAACCCTAACCCTCACACTCACACTCACCCTCACCCTCACACACACACTCAAACTCACCCTCACACTCACACTCACCCTCACACTCACACTTCACCCTAACCCTCACCCTCACACTCACCCTAACCCTCACACTCACACTCACACTCACCCTCACACTCACACTCACCCTAACCTTAACACTCACACTCACCCTCACACTCACACTCACCCTCACACTCACACTCACCCTCAACCTCACACTCGCACTCATCCTACCCCTAACACTCACACTCACCCTCACCCTCACACTCACACTCACACTCACACTCACCCTCACACTCACCCTCACACTCAGCCTAACACTCATTCTCACACTCACACTCAAACTCACCCTCACCCTCACCCTCACCCTCACCCTCACCCGTACACTCACACTCACACTCACAAGCACCTTTACACTCACACACACTCACACTCACACTCACCCTCATTTTCACACTCACCCTCACACTCACCCTCATATTCACATTCACACTCACACTCACACTAACCCTAACACTCACCCTCACACTCACACTCACACTCACCATAACCCTAACACTCACCCTAACCCAAACACTCACACTCACCCTCACACTGACACTCACCCTCACACTCACATACACACTCACACTCACCCGCACACTCACCCTCAAACTCACTCACCCTCACACTCACACTCACCCTAACCCTAACCCTCACACTCACACTCACACCCTCACACTCACACTCACCCTCACACTCACACTCACCCTCACCCTAACCCTCACACTCACACTCACTCACCCTCACAGTCACCCTCACCCTCACCCTCACCCTCACACTCACCCTAACCCTAACACTCACACTCACACTCACCCTCAGCCTCACACTCACACTCACACTCACACTCACACTCACCCTCACACTCACCCTCACCCTCACACTCACACTCACCCTAACCCTAACACTCACCCTCACACTCACACTCACACTCACCCTCACCCTCACCCTCACCCTCACACTCACACTCACCCTCACATTGACCCTCACCCTCACACTCACACTCACCCTCACACTCACCCTCACCCTCACCCTAACACTCACACTCACACTCACACTCACCCTAACCGTAACACTCACACTCACCCTCACCCTCACCCTCACCCTCACCCTCACCCTCACCCTAACACTCACACTCACACTCACCCTAACCCTAACACTCACACTCACACTCACCCTCAGCCTCACACTCACACTCACACTCATACTCACCCTCACACTCACCCTCACCCTCACACTCACACTCACCCTAACCCTAACACTCACCCTCACACTCACACTCACACTCACCCTCACCCTCACCCTCACACTCACACTCACACTCACCCTCACCCTAACACTCACACTCGCACTCACCCTAACCCTAACACTCACACTCACACTCGCACTCACCCTCAGCCTCACACTCACACTCACCCTAACCCTAACACTCACACTCACACTCACCCTCACCTTCACACTCACACTCACCCTCACCCTCACCCTCACACTCACACTCACGTTCACATTCAACCTCACACTCACACTCACCCTCACACTCACCCTCACACTCACACTCAAACTCACACTCACCTTCACACTCACACTCACACTCACCCTCACCCTCACCCTCACCCTCACCCTCACACTCACACTCAATCACCCTCACACTCACCCTCACAGTCACCCTCACCCTCACACTCACACTCACCCTCACACTCACCCTCACACTCACACTCACCCTCACCCTCACACTCACCCTCACACTCACACTCACCCTCACCCTCACACTCACACTCACCCTCACCCTCACACTCACACTCACCCTCACACTCACCCTCACATTCACCCTCACACTCACCCTCACCCTCAGCCTCAGACTCACACTCACCCTAACCCTAACACTCACCCTCACACTCACACTCACACTCACCCTCACATTCACCCTCACACTCACCCTCACCCTCACACTCACCCTCACCCTCACCCTAACACTCACACTCACACTCACACTCATCCTAACCCTAACACTCACACTCACCCTTACCCTCACACTCACACTCACACTCACCCTCACACTCACCCTCATACTCACCCTCACCCTCACACTCACACTCACACTCACACTCACACTCACCCTAACCCTAACACTCACCCTCACACTCACCCTCACACTCACACTCAGCCGCACCCTCACACTCACCCTCACACTCACCCTAACACTCACACTCACACTCACCTTCACACTCACACTCACACTCACACTCACCCACACCCTCACCCTCACACTTACACACTCACCCTCACCCTCACACTCACCCTCACCCTCACCCTCACCCTCACCCTCACACTCACCCTCACCCTCACACTCACACTCACACACACGCTCCCCCTCACACTCACATAGACACTCACACTCACCCTCACACTCACCCTCACACTCGCACTCACCCTCAAACTCACACTCACATTCACCCTCACCCTCACACTCACCCTCACACTCACACTCTACACTCACCCTCACCCTCACACTCACACTCACACTCACCCTAACATTCACCCTCACACTCACACTCACCCTCACATTCACCCTCACACTCCCCCTCACACTCACGCTCACACTCACCTTTACACTCACACACACCCTCACACTCACACTCACCCTCACACTCACCCTCACACTCACATAGACACTCACACTCACACTCACACTCTCACTCACCCTCACCCTCACCCTCACCCTCACACTCACCCTAACACTCACACTCACTCACCCTCACCCTCAGCCTCACACTCACACTCACACTCACACTCACCGTCACACTCACCGTCACATTCACCCTCACACTCACCCTCACCCTCACACTCACACTCACCCTCACACTCACACTCACCCTCACACTCACACTCTACACTCACCCTCACCCTCACCCTCACACACACCCTAAAACTCACCCTCACATTCACACTCACACTCACCCTCACATTCACCCTCACACTCACACTCTCATTCACACTCACACGCACACTCACACTAACCCTAATACTCACCCTAACACTCACACTCACACTCACACTCACCCTCACCCTCACACTCACACTCACCCTCACCCTCACACTCACACTCACCCTAACCGTAACACTCACACTCACACTCACCCTCACCCTCAGCCTCACACTCATACTAACACTCACCCTCACCCTCACACTCACCCTCACATTCACCCTCACACTCACCCTAACGCTCACACTCACACTCACCCTAACCCTAATACCCTGACACTCACACTCACACTCACACTCACCCTCACATTCACCCTCACACTCACCCTAACACTCACACTCACACTCACCCTAACCCTAATACCCTGACACTCACACTCACCCTCACCCTCACCCTCTCACTCACACTCACACACACGCTCCCCCTCACACTGACACTCACCCTCACACTCACATAGACACTCACACTCACCCTCACACTCACCCTCACACTCGCACTCACCCTCAAACTCACACTCACATTCACCCTCACCCTCACACTCACCCTCACACTCACACTCCACACTCACCCTCACCCTCACACTCACCCTCACACTCACACTCACACTCACACTCACACTCATCCTCACACTCACACTCACCCTCACACTCACCCTCACACTCACATACACTCTCACACTCACACTCACCCTCACACTCACCCTCACACTCACACTCACACTCACCCTCACACTCACACTCACACTCACATTCACACACACTCACACTCACTCTCACCCTCACACTCACATACACACTCACACTCACCCGCACACTCACCCTCAAACTCACTCACCCTCACACTCACACTCACCCTAACCCTAACCCTCACACTCACACTCACACCCTCACACTCACCCTCACCCTCACACTCACCCTCACACTCACACTCACCCTCACCCTAACCCTCACACTCACACTCACTCACCCTCACAGTCACCCTCACCCTCACCCTCACCCTCACACTCACCCTAACCCTAACACTCACACTCACACTCACCCTCAGCCTCACACTCACACTCACACTCACACTCACACTCACCCTCACACTCACCCTCACCCTCACCCTCACACTCACACTCACCCTAACCCTAACACTCACCCTCACACTCACACTCACACTCACCCTCACCCTCACCCTCACACTCACACTCACCCTCACATTGACCCTCACCCTCACACTCACACTCACCCTCACACTCACCCTCACCCTCACACTCACACTCACGTTCACATTCAACCTCACACTCACACTCACCCTCACACTCACCCTCACACTCACACTCAAACTCACACTCACCTTCACACTCACACTCACCCTCACCCTCACCCTCACCCTCACCCTCACACTCACACTCAATCACCCTCACACTCACCCTCACAGTCACACTCACCCTCACACTCACACTCACCCTCACACTCACACTCACCCTCACACTCACACTCTACACTCACCCTCACCCTCACCCTCACACACACCCTAAAACTCACCCTCACATTCACACTCACACTCACCCTCACATTCACCCTCACACTCACACTCTCATTCACACTCACACGCACACTCACACTAACCCTAATACTCACCCTAACACTCACACTCACACTCACACTCACCCTCACCCTCACACTCACACTCACCCTCACCCTCACACTCACACTCACACTCACCCTAACCGTAACACTCACACTCACACTCACCCTCACCCTCAGCCTCACACTCATACTAACACTCACCCTCACCCTCACACTCACCCTCACATTCACCCTCACACTCACCCTAACGCTCACACTCACACTCACCCTAACCCTAATACCCTGACACTCACACTCACACTCACACTCACCCTCACATTCACCCTCACACTCACCCTAACACTCACACTCACACTCACCCTAACCCTAATACCCTGACACTCACACTCACCCTCACCCTCACCCTCTCACTCACACTCACACACACGCTCCCCCTCACACTGACACTCACCCTCACACTCACATAGACACTCACACTCACCCTCACACTCACCCTCACACTCGCACTCACCCTCAAACTCACACTCACATTCACCCTCACCCTCACACTCACCCTCACACTCACACTCCACACTCACCCTCACCCTCACACTCACCCTCACACTCACACTCACACTAACACTCATCCTCACACTCACACTCACCCTCACACTCACCCTCACACTCACATACACTCTCACACTCACACTCACCCTCACACTCACCCTCACACTCACACTCACACTCACCCTCACACTCACACTCACACTCACATTCACACACACTCACACTCACTCTCACCCTCACACTCAACCTCACACTCACCCTCACACTCACACTCACACTCACCCTCACACTCACACTCACACTTACACTCACCCTCACATTCACCCTCACACTCACCCTCACCCTCACCCTCACACTCACACTCACACTCACCCTAACCCTAACACTCACCCTCACACTCACACTCACACTCACTCTCACCCTCACCCTCACATTCACCCTCACACTCACCCTAACACTCACACTCACACTCACCCTAACCCTAATACCCTGACACTCACACTCACCCTCACCCTCACACTCACCCTCACCCTCTCACTCACACTCACACACACGCTCCCCCTCACACTGACACTCACCCTCACACTCACATAGACACTCACACTCTCTCTCACACTCACCCTCACACTCGCACTCACCCTCAAACTCACACTCACATTCACCCTCACCCTCACACTCACCCTCACACTCACACTCTACACTCACCCTCACCCTCACACTCACCCTCACACTCACACTCACACTCACACTCACACTCATCCTCACACTCACACTCACCCTCACACTCACCCTCACACTCACATAGACACTCACACTCACACTCACCCTCACACTCACCCTCACATTCACACTCACACTCACCCTCACACTCACACTCACACTCACATTCACACACACTCACACTCACTCTCACCCTCACACTCAACCTCACACTCACCCTCACACTCACACTCACACTCACCCTCACACTCACACTTACACTCACCCTCACATTCACCCTCACACTCACCCTCACCCTCACACTCACACTCACACTCCCCCTCACCCTCACACTCACCGTCACACACACACTCACCCTCACCCTCACCCTCACACTCACACTCACCCTCACATTGACCCTCACCCTCACACTCACACTCACCCTCACACTCACCCTCACCCTCACCCTCACCCTAACACTCACACTCACACTCACACTCACCCTAACCGTAACACTCACACTCACACTCACCCTCACCCTCACCCTCACCCTCACCCTAACACTCACACTCACACTCACCCTAACCCTAACACTCACTCTCACACTCACCCTCAGCCTCACACTCACACTCACCCTCACACTCACCCTCACCCTCACCATCACACTCACACTCACCCTAACCCTAACACTCACCCTCACACTCACACTCACACTCACCCTCACCCTCACCCTCACCCTCACACTCACGCTCACCCTCACCCTCACACTCACACTCACCCTCACGCTCACCCCCACCCTAACACTCACACTCACACTCACACTCACCCTAACCCTAACACTCACACTCACACTCACCCTCACCCTCAGCCTCACACTCACACTCACCCTAACCCTAACACTCACCCTCACACTCACACTCACCCACACCCTCACCCTCACACTCACACTCACCCTCACCCTCACACTCACCCTCACACTCACACTCACACTCACACTCACCCGCACCCTCACACTCACCCTCACACTCACCCTCACACTCACCCTAACACTCACACTCACACACACCTTCACACTCAAACTCACACTCACACTCACCCACACCCTCACCCTCACACTCACACTCACCCTCACCCTCACACTCACACTCACCCTCACACTCACACTCACCCTCACACTCACACTCACACTCACACTCACGCTCCCCCTCACACTCACATAGACACTCACACTCACCCTCACACTCACCCTCACACTCGCACTCACCGTCACACACACACTCACCCTCACCCTCACCCTCACCCTCACACTCACACTCACCCTCACATTGACCCTCACCCTCACACTCACAATCACCCTCACACTCACCCTCACACTCACACTCACACTCACCCTCACACTCACCCTCACCCTCACCCTCACCCTAACACTCACACTCACACTCACCCTAACCGTAACACTCACACTCACACTCACTCTCACCCTCACCCTCACCCTCACCCTCATCCTAACACTCACACTCACACTCACCCTAACCCTAACCCTAACCCTCACACTCACACTCACCCTCACCCTCACACACACACTCACCCTCACCCTCACACTCACACTCACCCTCACACTCACACTCACACTTCACCCTAACCCTCACCCTCACACTCACCCTAACCCTCACACTCACACTCACACTCACCCTCACACTCACACTCACCCTAACCTTAACACTCACACTCACCCTCACACTCACACTCACCCTCACACTCACACTCACCCTCAACCTCACACTCGCACTCATCCTACCCCTAACACTCACACTCACCCTCACCCTCACACTCACACTCACACTCACACTCACACTCACACTCACCCTAACCTTAACACTCACACTCACACTCACCCTCACCCTCATGCTCACCCTCACACTCACACTCACTCTCACACTCACCCTAACCCTAACACTCACACTCACACTCATACTCACACTCACACTCTACACTCATACTCACCCTAACCCTAACACTCACACTCATTCTCACACTCACACTAACCTTAACCCTCACACTCACACTCACCCTCACCCTCACACTCACACTCACAATCACCCTCACACTCACCCTCACACTCACACTCACACTCACCCTCACACTCACCCTCACCCTCACCCTCACCCTAACACTCACACTCACACTCACACTCACCCTAACCGTAACACTCACACTCACACTCACCCTCACCCTCACCCTCACCCTCACCCTCACCCTAACACTCACACTCACACTCACCCTAACCCTAACCCTAACCCTCACACTCACACTCACCCTCACCCTCACACACACACTCACCCTCACCCTCACACTCACCCTCACACTCACACTCACACTTCACCCTAACCCTCACCCTCACACTCACCCTAACCCTCACACTCACACTCACACTCACCCTCACACTCACACTCACCCTAACCTTAACACTCACACTCACCCTCACACTCACACTCACCCTCACACTCACACTCACCCTCAACCTCACACTCGCACTCATCCTACCCCTAACACTCACACTCACCCTCACCCTCACACTCACACTCACACTCACACTCACCCTCACACTCACCCTCACACTCAGCCTAACACTCATTCTCACACTCACACTCAAACTCACCCTCACCCTCACCCTCACCCTCACCCGTACACTCACACTCACACTCACAAGCACCTTTACACTCACACACACTCACACTCACATTCACCCTCATTTTCACACTCACCCTCACACTCACCCTCATATTCACATTCACACTCACACTCACACTAACCCTAACACTCACCCTCACACTCACACTCACACTCACCATAACCCTAACACTCACCCTAACCCAAACACTCACACTCACCCTCACACTGACACTCACACTGACACTCACCCTCACACTCACATACACACTCACACTCACCCGCACACTCACCCTCAAACTCACTCACCCTCACACTCACACTCACCCTAACCCTAACCCTCACACTCACACTCACACCCTCACACTCACCCTCACCCTCACACTCACCCTCACACTCACACTCACCCTCACCCTAACCCTCACACTCACACTCACTCACCCTCACAGTCACCCTCACCCTCACCCTCACCCTCACACTCACCCTAACCCTAACACTCACACTCACTTTCACACTCACACTCACCCTCACCTGCACACACACCCTTACACTCACACTCACACTCATCCTAACCGTAACACTCACACTCACACTCAACCTAACCCTAACCCTCACACTCACACTCACCCTCACCCTCACACTCACCCGCACACTCACACTCACACTCACAAGCACCTTTACACTCACACACACTCACACTCACCCTCACCCTCATTTTCACACTCACCCTCAC
This sequence comes from Falco punctatus, assembly GCF_963210335.1. Taxonomy (NCBI): domain Eukaryota; kingdom Metazoa; phylum Chordata; class Aves; order Falconiformes; family Falconidae; genus Falco; species Falco punctatus. Next base: position 77,525 of record NW_027660151.1, read on the forward strand.
ACTCACCCTCATACTCACATTCACACTCACACTCACACTCACACTAACCCTAACACTCACCCTCACACTCACACTCACACTCACCATAACCCTAACACTCACCATAACCCAAACACTCACACTCACACTCACACTCAAACTCACCCTCACACTCACACTCACCCTAACCCTCACCCTCACATTCACACTGACACTAACACTCACCCTCACACTCACACTCATTCTCACACTCACAGTCACCCTAATGCTAAAACTCACACTCGCACGCACACTCACCCTCACACTCACACTCACACACACCCGCACACTCACACTCACACTCTCACTCACCCTCACCCTCACCCTCACCCTCACACTCACTCACCCTCACACTCACCCTCACACTTACACTCACACTCACCCTGACCCTCACACTCACACTCACACTCACCCTCACACTCACACTCACCCTCACACTCATTCTCACACTCACACTCACACTCACCCTCACACTCACACTCACCCTAACCTTAACACTCACACTCACCCTCACACTCACACTCACCCTCACACTCACACTCACCCTCAACCTCACACTCGCACTCATCCTACCCCTAACACTCACACTCACCCTCACCCTCACACTCACACTCACACTCACACTCACACTCACACTCACACTCACCCTAACCTTAACACTCACACTCACCCTCACACTCACACTCACCCTCACACTCACACTCACCCTCAACCTCACACTCGCACTCATACTCACACTCACCCTCACACTCACACTCACACTCACCCTAACCTTAACACTCACACTCACACTCACCCTCACCCTCATGCTCACCCTCACACTCACACTCACTCTCACACTCACCCTAACCCTAACACTCACACTCACCCTCACACTCACACTCTACACTCATACTCACCCTAACCCTAACACTCACACTCACACTCACACTCACACTAACCTTAACCCTCACACTCACACTCACCCTCACCCTCACCCTCACACTCACAATCACCCTCACACTCACCCTCACACTCACACTCACACTCACCCTCACACTCACCCTCACCCTCACCCTCACCCTAACACTCACACTCACACTCACACTCACACTCACCCTAACCGTAACACTCACACTCACACTCACCCTCACCCTCACCCTCACCCTCACCCTAACACTCACACTCACACTCACCCTAACCCTAACCCTCACACTCACACTCACCCTCACCCTCACACACACACTCACCCTCACCCTCACACTCACACTCACCCTCACACTCACACTCACACTTCACCCTAACCCTCACCCTCACACTCACCCTAACCCTCACACTCACACTCACACTCACCCTCACACTCACACTCACCCTAACCTTAACACTCACACTCACCCTCACACTCACACTCACCCTCACACTCACACTCACCCTCAACCTCACACTCGCACTCATCCTACCCCTAACACTCACACTCACCCTCACCCTCACACTCACACTCACACTCACACTCACCCTCACACTCACCCTCACACTCAGCCTAACACTCATTCTCACACTCACACTCAAACTCACCCTCACCCTCACCCTCACCCTCACCCGTACACTCACACTCACACTCACAAGCACCTTTACACTCACACACACTCACACTCACACTCACACTCACCCTCATTTTCACACTCACCCTCACACTCACCCTCATATTCACATTCACACTCACACTCACACTAACCCTAACACTCACCCTCACACTCACACTCACACTCACCATAACCCTAACACTCACCCTAACCCAAACACTCACACTCACCCTCACACTGACACTCACACTGACACTCACCCTCACACTCACATACACACTCACACTCACCCGCACACTCACCCTCAAACTCACACTCACACTCACCCTCACACTCACACTCACACTCACATTCACACACACTCACACTCACTCTCACCCTCACACTCACATACACACTCACACTCACCCGCACACTCACCCTCAAACTCACTCACCCTCACACTCACACTCACCCTAACCCTAACCCTCACACTCACACTCACACCCTCACACTCACCCTCACCCTCACCCTCACACTCACACTCACCCTAACCCTAACACTCACCCTCACACTCACCCTCACAGTCACCCTCACCCTCACCCTCACCCTCACACTCACCCTAACCCTAACACTCACACTCACACTCACCCTCAGCCTCACACTCACACTCACACTCACACTCACCCTCACACTCACCCTCACCCTCACCCTCACACTCACACTCACCCTAACACTCACACTCACACTCACCTTCACACTCACACTCACACTCACACTCACACTCACCCGCACCCTCACCCTCACACTCACACTCACACTCACCCTCACACTCACACTCACACTCACCCTCACCCTCACCCTCACCCTCACCCTCACACTCACCCTCACCCTCACACTCACACTCACACACACGCTCCCCCTCACACTCACATAGACACTCACACTCACCCTCACACTCACCCTCACACTCGCACTCACCCTCACACTCACACTCACATTCACACACACTCACACTCACTCTCACCCTCACACTCAACCTCACACTCACACTCACACTCACACTCACACTCACCCTCACACTCACACTCACACTTACACTCACCCTCACATTCACCCTCACACTCACCCTCACCCTCACCCTCACACTCACACTCACACTCACCCTCAGCCTCACACTCACACTCACACTCACACTCACCCTCACACTCACCCTCACCCTCACCCTCACCCTCACACTCACACTCACCCTAACCCTAACACTCACCCTCACACTCACACTCACACTCACCCTCACCCTCACCCTCACCCTCACACTCACACTCACTCACACTCACCCTAACACTCACCCTCACACTCACACTCACAGTCACACTCACCCTAACCGTAACACTCACACTCACACTCACCCTCACCCTCACCCTCACCCTCACCCTAACACTCACACTCACACTCACCCTAACCCTAACACTCACACTCACACTCACCCTAACCCTAACACTCACCCTCACACTCACCCACACCCTCACCCTCACACTCACACTCACCCTCACCCTCACACTCACACTCACCCTCACCCTCACCCTAACACTCACACTCACACTCACCCTCACACTCACACTCAAACTCACACTCACCCTCACCCTCAGCCTCACACTCATACTAACACTCACCCTCACCCTCACACTCACCCTCACATTCACCCTCACACTCACCCTAACGCTCACACTCACACTCACCCTAACCCTAATACCCTGACACTCACACTCACACTCACACTCACCCTCACATTCACCCTCACACTCACCCTAACACTCACACTCACACTCACCCTAACCCTAATACCCTGACACTCACACTCACACTCACCCTCACCCTCTCACTCACACTCACACACACGCTCCCCCTCACACTGACACTCACCCTCACACTCACATAGACACTCACACTCACCCTCACACTCACCCTCACACTCGCACTCACCCTCAAACTCACACTCACATTCACCCTCACCCTCACACTCACCCTCACACTCACACTCAAACTCACCCTCACACTCACACTCATCCTCACACTCACACTCACCCTCACACTCACCCTCACACTCACATACACACTCACACTCACCCTCACACTCACCCTCACACTCACACTCACACTCACCCTCACACTCACACTCACATTCACATTCACACTCACACTCACTCTCACCCTCACACTCAACCTCACACTCACCCTCACACTCACACTCACACTCACCCTCACACTCACACTCACACTTACACTCACCCTCACATTCACCCTCACACTCACCCTCACCCTCACCCTCACACTCACACTCACACTCACCCTCAGCCTCACACTCACACTCACACTCACCCTCACACTCATCCTCACCCTCACCCTCACCCTCACACTCACACTCACCCTAACCCTAACACTCACCCTCACACTCACACTCACACTCACCCTCACCCTCACCCTCACCCTCACCCTCACCCTAACACTCACACTCACACTCACACTCACACTCACACTCACCCTAACCGTAACACTCACACTCACACTCACCCTCACCCTCACCCTCACCCTCACCCTCACCCTAACACTCACACTCACACTCACCCTAACCCTAACACTCACACTCACACTCACCCTCAGCCTCACACTCACACTCACACTCACACTCACACTCACCCTCACACTCACCCTCACCCTCACCCTCACACTCACACTCACCCTAACCCTAACACTCACCCTCACACTCACACTCACACTCACCCTCACCCTCACCCTCACCCTCACACTCACACTCACCCTCACATTGACCCTCACCCTCACACTCACACTCACCCTCACACTCACCCTCACCCTCACCCTAACACTCACACTCACACTCACACTCACCCTAACCGTAACACTCACACTCACACTCACCCTCACCCTCACCCTCACCCTCACCCTAACACTCACACTCACACTCACCCTAACCCTAACACTCACACTCACACTCACCCTCAGCCTCACACTCACACTCACACTCATACTCACCCTCACACTCACCCTCACCCTCACACTCACACTCACCCTAACCCTAACACTCACCCTCACACTCACACTCACACTCACCCTCACCCTCACCCTCACACTCACACTCACACTCACCCTCACCCTAACACTCACACTCGCACTCACCCTAACCCTAACACTCACACTCACACTCGCACTCACCCTCAGCCTCACACTCACACTCACCCTAACCCTAACACTCACACTCACACTCACACTCACCCTCACCTTCACACTCACACTCACCCTCACCCTCACCCTCACACTCACACTCACGTTCACATTCAACCTCACACTCACACTCACCCTCACACTCACCCTCACACTCACACTCAAACTCACACTCACCTTCACACTCACACTCACCCTCACCCTCACCCTCACCCTCACCCTCACACTCACACTCAATCACCCTCACACTCACCCTCACAGTCACACTCACCCTCACCCTCACCCTCACCCTCATCCTAACACTCACCCTCACACTCACCCTCACACTCACCCTCACACTCACCCTCACACTCACACTCACACTCACACTCACCCTCACCCTCACACTCACCCTCACACTCACACTCACCCTCACCCTCACACTCACACTCACCCTCACCCTCACACTCACACTCACCCTCACACTCACCCTCACATTCACCCTCACACTCACCCTCACCCTCAGCCTCAGACTCACACTCACCCTAACCCTAACACTCACCCTCACACTCACACTCACACTCACCCTCACATTCACCCTCACACTCACCCTCACCCTCACACTCACCCTCACCCTCACCCTAACACTCACACTCACACTCACACTCATCCTAACCCTAACACTCACACTCACCCTTACCCTCACACTCACACTCACACTCACCCTCACACTCACCCTCATACTCACCCTCACCCTCACACTCACACTCACACTCACACTCACCCTAACCCTAACACTCACCCTCACACTCACCCTCACACTCACACTCAGCCGCACCCTCACACTCACCCTCACACTCACCCTAACACTCACACTCACACTCACCTTCACACTCACACTCACACTCACACTCACCCACACCCTCACCCTCACACTTACACACTCACCCTCACCCTCACACTCACCCTCACCCTCACCCTCACCCTCACCCTCACACTCACCCTCACCCTCACACTCACACTCACACACACGCTCCCCCTCACACTCACATAGACACTCACACTCACCCTCACACTCACCCTCACACTCGCACTCACCCTCAAACTCACACTCACATTCACCCTCACCCTCACACTCACCCTCACACTCACACTCTACACTCACCCTCACCCTCACACTCACACTCACACTCACCCTAACATTCACCCTCACACTCACACTCACCCTCACATTCACCCTCACACTCCCCCTCACACTCACGCTCACACTCACCTTTACACTCACACACACCCTCACACTCACACTCACCCTCACACTCACATAGACACTCACACTCACACTCACACTCTCACTCACCCTCACCCTCACCCTCACCCTCACACTCACCCTAACACTCACACTCACTCACCCTCACCCTCAGCCTCACACTCACACTCACACTCACACTCACCGTCACACTCACCGTCACATTCACCCTCACACTCACCCTCACCCTCACACTCACACTCACCCTCACACTCACACTCACCCTCACACTCACACTCACACTCACCCTCACACTCACCCTCACCCTCACCCTCACACTCACACTCACCCTAACACTCACACTCACACTCACCTTCACACTCACACTCACACTCACACTCACACTCACCCGCACCCTCACCCTCACACTCACACTCACACTCACCCTCACACTCACACTCACACTCACCCTCACCCTCACCCTCACCCTCACCCTCACACTCACCCTCACCCTCACACTCACACTCACACACACGCTCCCCCTCACACTCACATAGACACTCACACTCACCCTCACACTCACCCTCACACTCGCACTCACCCTCACACTCACACTCACATTCACACACACTCACACTCACTCTCACCCTCACACTCAACCTCACACTCACACTCACACTCACACTCACACTCACCCTCACACTCACACTCACACTTACACTCACCCTCACATTCACCCTCACACTCACCCTCACCCTCACCCTCACACTCACACTCACACTCACCCTCAGCCTCACACTCACACTCACACTCACACTCACCCTCACACTCACCCTCACCCTCACCCTCACCCTCACACTCACACTCACCCTAACCCTAACACTCACCCTCACACTCACACTCACACTCACCCTCACCCTCACCCTCACCCTCACACTCACACTCACTCACACTCACCCTAACACTCACCCTCACACTCACACTCACAGTCACACTCACCCTAACCGTAACACTCACACTCACACTCACCCTCACCCTCACCCTCACCCTCACCCTAACACTCACACTCACACTCACCCTAACCCTAACACTCACACTCACACTCACCCTAACCCTAACACTCACCCTCACACTCACCCACACCCTCACCCTCACACTCACACTCACCCTCACCCTCACACTCACACTCACCCTCACCCTCACCCTAACACTCACACTCACACTCACCCTCACACTCACACTCAAACTCACACTCACCCTCACCCTCAGCCTCACACTCATACTAACACTCACCCTCACCCTCACACTCACCCTCACATTCACCCTCACACTCACCCTAACGCTCACACTCACACTCACCCTAACCCTAATACCCTGACACTCACACTCACACTCACACTCACCCTCACATTCACCCTCACACTCACCCTAACACTCACACTCACACTCACCCTAACCCTAATACCCTGACACTCACACTCACACTCACCCTCACCCTCTCACTCACACTCACACACACGCTCCCCCTCACACTGACACTCACCCTCACACTCACATAGACACTCACACTCACCCTCACACTCACCCTCACACTCGCACTCACCCTCAAACTCACACTCACATTCACCCTCACCCTCACACTCACCCTCACACTCACACTCAAACTCACCCTCACACTCACACTCATCCTCACACTCACACTCACCCTCACACTCACCCTCACACTCACATACACACTCACACTCACCCTCACACTCACCCTCACACTCACACTCACACTCACCCTCACACTCACACTCACATTCACATTCACACTCACACTCACTCTCACCCTCACACTCAACCTCACACTCACCCTCACACTCACACTCACACTCACCCTCACACTCACACTCACACTTACACTCACCCTCACATTCACCCTCACACTCACCCTCACCCTCACCCTCACACTCACACTCACACTCACCCTCAGCCTCACACTCACACTCACACTCACCCTCACACTCATCCTCACCCTCACCCTCACCCTCACACTCACACTCACCCTAACCCTAACACTCACCCTCACACTCACACTCACACTCACCCTCACCCTCACCCTCACCCTCACCCTCACCCTAACACTCACACTCACACTCACACTCACACTCACACTCACCCTAACCGTAACACTCACACTCACACTCACCCTCACCCTCACCCTCACCCTCACCCTCACCCTAACACTCACACTCACACTCACCCTAACCCTAACACTCACACTCACACTCACCCTCAGCCTCACACTCACACTCACACTCACACTCACACTCACCCTCACACTCACCCTCACCCTCACCCTCACACTCACACTCACCCTAACCCTAACACTCACCCTCACACTCACACTCACACTCACCCTCACCCTCACCCTCACCCTCACACTCACACTCACCCTCACATTGACCCTCACCCTCACACTCACACTCACCCTCACACTCACCCTCACCCTCACCCTAACACTCACACTCACACTCACACTCACCCTAACCGTAACACTCACACTCACACTCACCCTCACCCTCACCCTCACCCTCACCCTAACACTCACACTCACACTCACCCTAACCCTAACACTCACACTCACACTCACCCTCAGCCTCACACTCACACTCACACTCATACTCACCCTCACACTCACCCTCACCCTCACACTCACACTCACCCTAACCCTAACACTCACCCTCACACTCACACTCACACTCACCCTCACCCTCACCCTCACACTCACACTCACACTCACCCTCACCCTAACACTCACACTCGCACTCACCCTAACCCTAACACTCACACTCACACTCGCACTCACCCTCAGCCTCACACTCACACTCACCCTAACCCTAACACTCACACTCACACTCACACTCACCCTCACCTTCACACTCACACTCACCCTCACCCTCACCCTCACACTCACACTCACGTTCACATTCAACCTCACACTCACACTCACCCTCACACTCACCCTCACACTCACACTCAAACTCACACTCACCTTCACACTCACACTCACCCTCACCCTCACCCTCACCCTCACCCTCACACTCACACTCAATCACCCTCACACTCACCCTCACAGTCACACTCACCCTCACCCTCACCCTCACCCTCATCCTAACACTCACCCTCACACTCACCCTCACACTCACCCTCACACTCACCCTCACACTCACACTCACACTCACACTCACCCTCACCCTCACACTCACCCTCACACTCACACTCACCCTCACCCTCACACTCACACTCACCCTCACCCTCACACTCACACTCACCCTCACACTCACCCTCACATTCACCCTCACACTCACCCTCACCCTCAGCCTCAGACTCACACTCACCCTAACCCTAACACTCACCCTCACACTCACACTCACACTCACCCTCACATTCACCCTCACACTCACCCTCACCCTCACACTCACCCTCACCCTCACCCTAACACTCACACTCACACTCACACTCATCCTAACCCTAACACTCACACTCACCCTTACCCTCACACTCACACTCACACTCACCCTCACACTCACCCTCATACTCACCCTCACCCTCACACTCACACTCACACTCACACTCACCCTAACCCTAACACTCACCCTCACACTCACCCTCACACTCACACTCAGCCGCACCCTCACACTCACCCTCACACTCACCCTAACACTCACACTCACACTCACCTTCACACTCACACTCACACTCACACTCACCCACACCCTCACCCTCACACTTACACACTCACCCTCACCCTCACACTCACCCTCACCCTCACCCTCACCCTCACCCTCACACTCACCCTCACCCTCACACTCACACTCACACACACGCTCCCCCTCACACTCACATAGACACTCACACTCACCCTCACACTCACCCTCACACTCGCACTCACCCTCAAACTCACACTCACATTCACCCTCACCCTCACACTCACCCTCACACTCACACTCTACACTCACCCTCACCCTCACACTCACACTCACACTCACCCTAACATTCACCCTCACACTCACACTCACCCTCACATTCACCCTCACACTCCCCCTCACACTCACGCTCACACTCACCTTTACACTCACACACACCCTCACACTCACACTCACCCTCACACTCACATAGACACTCACACTCACACTCACACTCTCACTCACCCTCACCCTCACCCTCACCCTCACACTCACCCTAACACTCACACTCACTCACCCTCACCCTCAGCCTCACACTCACACTCACACTCACACTCACCGTCACACTCACCGTCACATTCACCCTCACACTCACCCTCACCCTCACACTCACACTCACCCTCACACTCACACTCACCCTCACACTCACACTCTACACTCACCCTCACCCTCACCCTCACACACACCCTAAAACTCACCCTCACATTCACACTCACACTCACCCTCACATTCACCCTCACACTCACACTCTCATTCACACTCACACGCACACTCACACTAACCCTAATACTCACCCTAACACTCACACTCACACTCACACTCACCCTCACCCTCACACTCACACTCACCCTCACCCTCACACTCACACTCACACTCACCCTAACCGTAACACTCACACTCACACTCACCCTCACCCTCAGCCTCACACTCATACTAACACTCACCCTCACACTCACACTCACCCTCACATTCACCCTCACACTCACCCTAACGCTCACACTCACACTCACCCTAACCCTAATACCCTGACACTCACACTCACACTCACACTCACCCTCACATTCACCCTCACACTCACCCTAACACTCACACTCACACTCACCCTAACCCTAATACCCTGACACTCACACTCACCCTCACCCTCACCCTCTCACTCACACTCACACACACGCTCCCCCTCACACTGACACTCACCCTCACACTCACATAGACACTCACACTCACCCTCACACTCACCCTCACACTCGCACTCACCCTCAAACTCACACTCACATTCACCCTCACCCTCACACTCACCCTCACACTCACACTCCACTCTCACCCTCACCCTCACACTCACCCTCACACTCACACTGACACTCACACTCACACTCACACTCATCCTCACACTCACACTCACCCTCACACTCACCCTCACACTCACATACACACTCACACTCACCCTCACACTCACCCTCACACTCACACTCACACTCACCCTCACACTCACACTCACACTCACATTCACACACACTCACACTCACTCTCACCCTCACACTCAACCTCACACTCACCCTCACACTCACACTCACACTCACCCTCACACTCACACTCACACTTACACTCACCCTCACATTCACCCTCACACTCACCCTCACCCTCACCCTCACACTCACACTCACACTCACCCTAACCCTAACACTCACCCTCACACTCACACTCACACTCACCCTCACCCTCACCCTCACATTCACCCTCACACTCACCCTCACACTCACACTCACACTCACCCTAACCCTAATACCCTGACACTCACACTCACCCTCACCCTCACACTCACCCTCACCCTCTCACTCACACTCACACACACGCTCCCCCTCACACTGACACTCACCCTCACACTCACATAGACACTCACACTCACCCTCACACTCACCCTCACACTCGCACTCACCCTCAAACTCACACTCACATTCACCCTCACCCTCACACTCACCCTCACACTCACACTCTACACTCACCCTCACCCTCACACTCACCCTCACACTCACACTCACACTCACACTCACACTCATCCTCACACTCACACTCACCCTCACACTCACCCTCACACTCACATAGACACTCACACTCACACTCACCCTCACACTCACCCTCACATTCACACTCACACTCACCCTCACACTCACACTCACACTCACATTCACACTCACACTCACCTTCACACTTACACTCACCCTCACACTCACCCTCACACTCACCCTCACACTCACCCTCACACTCACACTTACACTCACCCTCACATTCACCCTCACACTCACCCTCACCCTCACACTCACACTCACACTCCCCCTCACCCTCACACTCACCGTCACACACACACTCACCCTCACCCTCACCCTCACACTCACACTCACCCTCACATTGACCCTCACCCTCACACTCACACTCACACTCACACTCACCCTCACCCTCACCCTCACCCTAACACTCACACTCACACTCACACTCACCCTAACCGTAACACTCACACTCACACTCACCCTCACCCTCACCCTCACCCTCACCCTCACCCTAACACTCACACTCACACTCACCCTAACCCTAACACTCACACTCACACTCACCCTCAGCCTCACACTCACACTCACACTCACCCTCACACTCACCCTCACACTCACCCTCACCCTCACCCTCACCCTAACCCTAACACTCACCCTCACACTCACACTCACACTCACCCTCACCCTCACCCTCACCCTCACACTCACGCTCACCCTCACCCTCACACTCACACTCACCCTCACGCTCACCCCCACCCTCACACTCACCCTCACACTCACACTCACACTCACACTCACCCGCACCCTCACACTCACCCTCACACTCACACTCACACTCACACTCACCCGCACCCTCACACTCACCCTCACACTCACCCTCACACTCACCCTAACACTCACACTCACACACACCTTCACACTCAAACTCACACTCACACTCACCCACACCCTCACCCTCACACTCACACTCACCCTCACCCTCACACTCACACTCACCCTCACACTCACACTCACCCTCACACTCACACTCACACTCACACTCACGCTCCCCCTCACACTCACATAGACACTCACACTCACCCTCACCCTCACCCTCACCCTCACCCTCACCCTCACACTCACACTCACCCTCACATTGACCCTCACCCTCACACTCACAATCACCCTCACACTCACCCTCACACTCACACTCACACTCACCCTCACACTCACCCTCACCCTCACCCTCACCCTAACACTCACACTCACACTCACACTCACACTCACCCTAACCCTAACACTCACACTCACACTCACTCTCACCCTCACCCTCACCCTCATCCTAACACTCACACTCACACTCACCCTAACCCTAACCCTAACCCTCACACTCACACTCACCCTCACCCTCACACACACACTCACCCTCACCCTCACACTCACACTCACCCTCACACTCACACTCACACTTCACCCTAACCCTCACCCTCACACTCACCCTAACCCTCACACTCACACTCACACTCACCCTCACACTCACACTCACCCTAACCTTAACACTCACACTCACCCTCACACTCACACTCACCCTCACACTCACACTCACCCTCAACCTCACACTCGCACTCATCCTACCCCTAACACTCACACTCACCCTCACCCTCACACTCACACTCACACTCACACTCACACTCACACTCACACTCACCCTAACCTTAACACTCACACTCACACTCACCCTCACCCTCATACTCACCCTAACCCTAACACTCACACTCACACTCACCCTCACACTCACACTCTACACTCATACTCACCCTAACCCTAACACTCACACTCACACTCACACTCACACTAACCTTAACCCTCACACTCACACTCACCCTCACCCTCACACTCACACTCACAATCACCCTCACACTCACCCTCACACTCACACTCACACTCACCCTCACACTCATCCTCACCCTCACCCTCACCCTAACACTCACACTCACACTCACACTCACCCTAACCGTAACACTCACACTCACACTCACCCTCACCCTCACCCTCACCCTCACCCTAACACTCACACTCACACTCACCCTAACCCTAACCCTAACCCTCACACTCACACTCACCCTCACCCTCACACACACACTCACCCTCACCCTCACACTCACCCTCACACTCACACTCACACTTCACCCTAACCCTCACCCTCACACTCACCCTAACCCTCACACTCACACTCACACTCACCCTCACACTCACACTCACCCTAACCTTAACACTCACACTCACCCTCACACTCACACTCACCCTCACACTCACACTCACCCTCAACCTCACACTCGCACTCATCCTACCCCTAACACTCACACTCACCCTCACCCTCACACTCACACTCACACTCACACTCACCCTCACACTCACCCTCACACTCAGCCTAACACTCATTCTCACACTCACACTCAAACTCACCCTCACCCTCACCCTCACCCTCACCCGTACACTCACACTCACACTCACAAGCACCTTTACACTCACACACACTCACACTCACATTCACCCTCATTTTCACACTGACCCTCACACTCACCCTCATATTCACATTCACACTCACACTCACACTAACCCTAACACTCACCCTCACACTCACACTCACACTCACCATAACCCTAACACTCACCCTAACCCAAACACTCACACTCACCCTCACACTGACACTCACACTGACACTCACCCTCACACTCACATACACACTCACACTCACCCGCACACTCACCCTCAAACTCACTCACCCTCACACTCACACTCACCCTAACCCTAACCCTCACACTCACACTCACACCCTCACACTCACCCTCACCCTCACACTCACCCTCACACTCACACTCACCCTCACCCTAACCCTCACACTCACACTCACTCACCCTCACAGTCACCCTCACCCTCACCCTCACCCTCACCCTCACCCTAACCCTAACACTCACACTCACTTTCACACTCACACTCACACTCACCCTCACCTGCACACACACCCTTACACTCACACTCACACTCATCCTAACCGTAACACTCACACTCACACTCAACCTAACCCTAACCCTCACACTCACACTCACCCTCACCCTCACACTCACCCGCACACTCACACTCACACTCACAAGCACCTTTACACTCACACACACTCACACTCACCCTCACCCTCATTTTCACACTCACCCTCACACTCACCCTCATACTCACATTCACACTCACACTCACACTCACACTAACCCTAACACTCACCCTCACACTCACACTCACACTCACCATAACCCTAACACTCACCCTAACCCAAACACTCACACTCACACTCACACTCAAACTCACCCTCACACTCATACTCACCCTAACCCTCACCCTCACATTCACACTGACACTAACACTCACCCTCACACTCACACTCATTCTCACACTCACAGTCACCCTAATGCTAAAACTCACACTCGCACGCACACTCACCCTCACACTCACACTCACACACACCCGCACACTCACACTCACACTCTCACTCACCCTCACCCTCACCCTCACCCTCACACTCACTCACCCTCACACTCACCCTCACACTTACACTCACACTCACCCTGACCCTCACACTCACACTCACACTCACCCTCACACTCACACTCACCCTCACACTCATTCTCACACTCACACTCACACTCACCCTCACACTCACACTCACCCTAACCTTAACACTCACACTCACCCTCACACTCACACTCACCCTCACACTCACACTCACCCTCAACCTCACACTCGCACTCATCCTACCCCTAACACTCACACTCACCCTCACCCTCACACTCACACTCACACTCACACTCACACTCACACTCACACTCACCCTAACCTTAACACTCACACTCACCCTCACACTCACACTCACCCTCACACTCACACTCACCCTCAACCTCACACTCGCACTCATCCTACCCCTAACACTCACACTCACCCTCACCCTCACACTCACACTCACACTCACACTCACCCTCACACTCACACTCACCCTAACCTTAACACTCACACTCACACTCACCCTCACCCTCATGCTCACCCTCACACTCACACTCACTCTCACACTCACCCTAACCCTAACACTCACACTCACACTCACCCTCACACTCACACTCTACACTCATACTCACCCTAACCCTAACACTCACACTCACACTCACACTCACACTAACCTTAACCCTCACACTCACACTCACCCTCACCCTCACCCTCACACTCACAATCACCCTCACACTCACCCTCACACTCACACTCACACTCACCCTCACACTCACCCTCACCCTCACCCTCACCCTAACACTCACACTCACACTCACACTCACACTCACCCTAACCGTAACACTCACACTCACACTCACCCTCACCCTCACCCTCACCCTCACCCTAACACTCACACTCACACTCACCCTAACCCTAACCCTCACACTCACACTCACCCTCACCCTCACACACACACTCACCCTCACCCTCACACTCACACTCACCCTCACACTCACACTTCACCCTAACCCTCACCCTCACACTCACCCTAACCCTCACACTCACACTCACACTCACCCTCACACTCACACTCACCCTAACCTTAACACTCACACTCACCCTCACACTCACACTCACCCTCACACTCACACTCACCCTCAACCTCACACTCGCACTCATCCTATCCCTAACACTCACACTCACCCTCACCCTCACCCTCACACTCACACTCACACTCACACTCACCCTCACACTCACCCTCACACTCAGCCTAACACTCATTCTCACACTCACACTCAAACTCACCCTCACCCTCACCCTCACCCTCACCCTCACCCGTACACTCACACTCACACTCACAAGCACCTTTACACTCACACACACTCACACTCACACTCACACTCACCCTCATTTTCACACTCACCCTCACACTCACCCTCATATTCACATTCACACTCACACTCACACTAACCCTAACACTCACCCTCACACTCACACTCACACTCACCATAACCCTAACACTCACCCTAACCCAAACACTCACACTCACCCTCACACTGACACTCACCCTCACACTCACATACACACTCACACTCACCCGCACACTCACCCTCAAACTCACTCACCCTCACACTCACACTCACCCTAACCCTAACCCTCACACTCACACTCACACCCTCACACTCACCCTCACCCTCACACTCACCCTCACACTCACACTCACCCTCACCCTAACCCTCACACTCACACTCACTCACCCTCACAGTCACCCTCACCCTCACCCTCACCCTCACACTCACCCTAACCCTAACACTCACACTCACACTCACCCTCAGCCTCACACTCACACTCACACTCACACTCACACTCACCCTCACACTCACCCTCACCCTCACCCTCACACTCACACTCACCCTAACCCTAACACTCACCCTCACACTCACACTCACACTCACCCTCACCCTCACCCTCACACTCACACTCACACTCACCCTCACATTGACCCTCACCCTCACACTCACACTCACCCTCACACTCACCCTCACCCTCACCCTAACACTCACACTCACACTCACACTCACCCTAACCGTAACACTCACACTCACCCTCACCCTCACCCTCACCCTCACCCTCACCCTAACACTCACACTCACACTCACCCTAACCCTAACACTCACACTCACACTCACCCTCAGCCTCACACTCACACTCATACTCACCCTCACACTCACCCTCACCCTCACACTCACACTCACCCTAACCCTAACACTCACCCTCACACTCACACTCACACTCACCCTCACCCTCACCCTCACACTCACACTCACACTCACCCTCACCCTAACACTCACACTCGCACTCACCCTAACCCTAACACTCACACTCACACTCGCACTCACCCTCAGCCTCACACTCACACTCACCCTAACCCTAACACTCACACTCACACTCACACTCACCCTCACCTTCACACTCACACTCACCCTCACCCTCACCCTCACACTCACACTCACGTTCACATTCAACCTCACACTCACACTCACCCTCACACTCACCCTCACACTCACACTCAAACTCACACTCACCTTCACACTCACACTCACACTCACCCTCACCCTCACCCTCACCCTCACCCTCACACTCACACTCAATCACCCTCACACTCACCCTCACAGTCACCCTCACCCTCACCCTCACCCTCACCCTCATCCTAACACTCACCCTCACACTCACCCTCACACTCACCCTCACACTCACCCTCACACTCACCCTCACACTCACACTCACCCTCACCCTCACACTCACCCTCACACTCACACTCACCCTCACCCTCACACTCACACTCACCCTCACCCTCACACTCACACTCACCCTCACACTCACCCTCACATTCACCCTCACACTCACCCTCACCCTCAGCCTCAGACTCACACTCACCCTAACCCTAACACTCACCCTCACACTCACACTCACACTCACCCTCACATTCACCCTCACACTCACCCTCACCCTCACACTCACCCTCACCCTCACCCTAACACTCACACTCACACTCACACTCATCCTAACCCTAACACTCACATTCACCCTTACCCTCACACTCACACTCACACTCACCCTCACACTCACCCTCATACTCACCCTCACCCTCACACTCACACTCACACTCACACTCACCCTAACCCTAACACTCACCCTCACACTCACCCTCACACTCACACTCAGCCGCACCCTCACACTCACCCTCACACTCACCCTAACACTCACACTCACACTCACCTTCACACTCACACTCACACTCACACTCACCCACACCCTCACCCTCACACTTACACACTCACCCTCACCCTCACACTCACCCTCACCCTCACCCTCACCCTCACCCTCACACTCACCCTCACCCTCACACTCACACTCACACACACGCTCCCCCTCACACTCACATAGACACTCACACTCACCCTCACACTCACCCTCACACTCGCACTCACCCTCAAACTCACACTCACATTCACCCTCACCCTCACACTCACCCTCACACTCACACTCTACACTCACCCTCACCCTCACACTCACACTCACACTCACCCTAACATTCACCCTCACACTCACACTCACCCTCACATTCACCCTCACACTCCCCCTCACACTCACGCTCACACTCACCTTTACACTCACACACACCCTCACACTCACACTCACCCTCACACTCACCCTCACACTCACATAGACACTCACACTCACACTCACACTCTCACTCACCCTCACCCTCACCCTCACACTCACCCTAACACTCACACTCACTCACCCTCACCCTCAGCCTCACACTCACACTCACACTCACACTCACCGTCACACTCACCGTCACATTCACCCTCACACTCACCCTCACCCTCACACTCACACTCACCCTCACACTCACACTCACCCTCACACTCACACTCTACACTCACCCTCACCCTCACCCTCACACACACCCTAAAACTCACCCTCACATTCACACTCACACTCACCCTCACATTCACCCTCACACTCACACTCTCATTCACACTCACACGCACACTCACACTAACCCTAATACTCACCCTAACACTCACACTCACACTCACACTCACCCTCACCCTCACACTCACACTCACCCTCACCCTCACACTCACACTCACACTCACCCTAACCGTAACACTCACACTCACACTCACCCTCACCCTCAGCCTCACACTCATACTAACACTCACCCTCACCCTCACACTCACCCTCACATTCACCCTCACACTCACCCTAACGCTCACACTCACACTCACCCTAACCCTAATACCCTGACACTCACACTCACACTCACACTCACCCTCACATTCACCCTCACACTCACCCTAACACTCACACTCACCCTAACCCTAATACCCTGACACTCACACTCACCCTCACCCTCACCCTCTCACTCACACTCACACACACGCTCCCCCTCACACTGACACTCACCCTCACACTCACATAGACACTCACACTCACCCTCACACTCACCCTCACACTCGCACTCACCCTCAAACTCACACTCACATTCACCCTCACCCTCACACTCACCCTCACACTCACACTCCACACTCACCCTCACCCTCACACTCACCCTCACACTCACACTCACACTCACACTCACACTCATCCTCACACTCACACTCACCCTCACACTCACCCTCACACTCACATACACTCTCACACTCACACTCACCCTCACACTCACCCTCACACTCACACTCACCCTCACACTCACACTCACACTCACATTCACACACACTCACACTCACTCTCACCCTCACACTCACATACACACTCACACTCACCCGCACACTCACCCTCAAACTCACTCACCCTCACACTCACACTCACCCTAACCCTAACCCTCACACTCACACTCACACCCTCACACTCACCCTCACCCTCACACTCACCCTCACACTCACACTCACCCTCACCCTAACCCTCACACTCACACTCACTCACCCTCACAGTCACCCTCACCCTCACCCTCACCCTCACACTCACCCTAACCCTAACACTCACACTCACACTCACCCTCAGCCTCACACTCACACTCACACTCACACTCACACTCACCCTCACACTCACCCTCACCCTCACCCTCACACTCACACTCACCCTAACCCTAACACTCACCCTCACACTCACACTCACACTCACCCTCACCCTCACCCTCACACTCACACTCACCCTCACATTGACCCTCACCCTCACACTCACACTCACCCTCACACTCACCCTCACCCTCACCCTAACACTCACACTCACACTCACACTCACCCTAACCGTAACACTCACACTCACACTCACCCTCACCCTCACCCTCACCCTCACCCTAACACTCACACTCACACTCACCCTAACCCTAACACTCACACTCACACTCACCCTCAGCCTCACACTCACACTCACACTCATACTCACCCTCACACTCACCCTCACCCTCACACTCACACTCACCCTAACCCTAACACTCACCCTCACACTCACACTCACACTCACCCTCACCCTCACCCTCACACTCACACTCACACTCACCCTCACCCTAACACTCACACTCGCACTCACCCTAACCCTAACACTCACACTCACACTCGCACTCACCCTCAGCCTCACACTCACACTCACCCTAACCCTAACACTCACACTCACACTCACACTCACCCTCACCTTCACACTCACACTCACCCTCACCCTCACCCTCACACTCACACTCACGTTCACATTCAACCTCACACTCACACTCACCCTCACACTCACCCTCACACTCACACTCAAACTCACACTCACCTTCACACTCACACTCACCCTCACCCTCACCCTCACCCTCACCCTCACACTCACACTCAATCACCCTCACACTCACCCTCACAGTCACACTCACCCTCACCCTCACCCTCACCCTCATCCTAACACTCACCCTCACACTCACCCTCACACTCACCCTCACACTCACCCTCACACTCACACTCACACTCACACTCACCCTCACCCTCACACTCACCCTCACACTCACACTCACCCTCACCCTCACACTCACACTCACCCTCACCCTCACACTCACACTCACCCTCACACTCACCCTCACATTCACCCTCACACTCACCCTCACCCTCAGCCTCAGACTCACACTCACCCTAACCCTAACACTCACCCTCACACTCACACTCACACTCACCCTCACATTCACCCTCACACTCACCCTCACCCTCACACTCACCCACACCCACACCCTAACACTCACACTCACACTCACACTCATCCTAACCCTAACACTCACACTCACCCTTACCCTCACACTCACACTCACACTCACCCTCACACTCACCCTCATACTCACCCTCACCCTCACACTCACACTCACACTCACACTCACACTCACCCTAACCCTAACACTCACCCTCACACTCACCCTCACACTCACACTCAGCCGCACCCTCACACTCACCCTCACACTCACCCTAACACTCACACTCACACTCACCTTCACACTCACACTCACACTCACCCACACCCTCACCCTCACACTTACACACTCACCCTCACCCTCACACTCACCCTCACCCTCACCCTCACCCTCACCCTCACACTCACCCTCACCCTCACACTCACACTCACACACACGCTCCCCCTCACACTCACATAGACACTCACACTCACCCTCACACTCACCCTCTCACTCGCACTCACCCTCAAACTCACACTCACATTCACCCTCACCCTCACACTCACCCTCACACTCACACTCTACACTCACCCTCACCCTCACACTCACACTCACACTCACCCTAACATTCACCCTCACACTCACACTCACCCTCACATTCACCCTCACACTCCCCCTCACACTCACGCTCACACTCACCTTTACACTCACACACACCCTCACACTCACACTCACCCTCACACTCACCCTCACACTCACATAGACACTCACACTCACACTCACACTCTCACTCACCCTCACCCTCACCCTCACCCTCACACTCACCCTAACACTCACACTCACTCACCCTCACCCTCAGCCTCACACTCACACTCACACTCACCGTCACACTCACCGTCACATTCACCCTCACACTCACCCTCACCCTCACACTAACACTCACCCTCACACTCACACTCACCCTCACACTCACACTCTACACTCACCCTCACCCTCACCCTCACACACACCCTAAAACTCACCCTCACATTCACACTCACACTCACCCTCACATTCACCCTCACACTCACACTCTCATTCACACTCACACGCACACTCACACTAACCCTAATACTCACCCTAACACTCACACTCACACTCACACTCACCCTCACCCTCACACTCACACTCACCCTCACCCTCACACTCACACTCACACTCACCCTAACCGTAACACTCACACTCACACTCACCCTCACCCTCAGCCTCACACTCATACTAACACTCACCCTCACCCTCACACTCACCCTCACATTCACCCTCACACTCACCCTAACGCTCACACTCACACTCACCCTAACCCTAATACCCTGACACTCACACTCACACTCACACTCACCCTCACATTCACCCTCACACTCACCCTAACACTCACACTCACACTCACCCTAACCCTAATACCCTGACACTCACACTCACCCTCACCCTCACCCTCTCACTCACACTCACACACACGCTCCCCCTCACACTGACACTCACCCTCACACTCACATAGACACTCACACTCACCCTCACACTCACCCTCACACTCGCACTCACCCTCAAACTCACACTCACATTCACCCTCACCCTCACACTCACCCTCACACTCACACTCCACACTCACCCTCACCCTCACACTCACCCTCACACTCACACTCACACTCACACTCATCCTCACACTCACACTCACCCTCACACTCACCCTCACACTCACATACACTCTCACACTCACACTCACCCTCACACTCACCCTCACACTCACACTCACCCTCACACTCACACTCACACTCACATTCACACACACTCACACTCACTCTCACCCTCACACTCAACCTCACACTCACCCTCACACTCACACTCACACTCACCCTCACACTCACACTCACACTTACACTCACCCTCACATTCACCCTCACACTCACCCTCACCCTCACCCTCACACTCACACTCACACTCACCCTAACCCTAACACTCACCCTCACACTCACACTCACACTCACCCTCACCCTCACCCTCACATTCACCCTCACACTCACCCTAACACTCACACTCACACTCACCCTAACCCTAATACCCTGACACTCACACTCACCCTCACCCTCACACTCACCCTCACCCTCTCACTCACACTCACACACACGCTCCCCCTCACACTGACACTCACCCTCACACTCACATAGACACTCACACTCTCTCTCACACTCACCCTCACACTCGCACTCACCCTCAAACTCACACTCACATTCACCCTCACCCTCACACTCACCCTCACACTCACACTCTACACTCACCCTCACCCTCACACTCACCCTCACACTCACACTCACACTCACACTCACACTCATCCTCACACTCACACTCACCCTCACACTCACCCTCACACTCACATAGACACTCACACTCACACTCACCCTCACACTCACCCTCACATTCACACTCACACTCACCCTCACACTCACACTCACACTCACATTCACACACACTCACACTCACTCTCACCCTCACACTCAACCTCACACTCACCCTCACACTCACACTCACACTCACCCTCACACTCACACTTACACTCACCCTCACATTCACCCTCACACTCACCCTCACCCTCACACTCACACTCACACTCCCCCTCACCCTCACACTCACCGTCACACACACACTCACCCTCACCCTCACCCTCACACTCACACTCACCCTCACATTGACCCTCACCCTCACACTCACACTCACCCTCACACTCACCCTCACCCTCACCCTCACCCTAACACTCACACTCACACTCACACTCACCCTAACCGTAACACTCACACTCACACTCACCCTCACCCTCACCCTCACCCTCACCCTAACACTCACACTCACACTCACCCTAACCCTAACACTCACTCTCACACTCACCCTCAGCCTCACACTCACACTCACCCTCACACTCACCCTCACCCTCACCATCACACTCACACTCACCCTAACCCTAACACTCACCCTCACACTCACACTCACACTCACCCTCACCCTCACCCTCACCCTCACACTCACGCTCACCCTCACCCTCACACTCACACTCACCCTCACGCTCACCCCCACCCTAACACTCACACTCACACTCACACTCACCCTAACCCTAACACTCACACTCACACTCACCCTCACCCTCAGCCTCACACTCACACTCACCCTAACCCTAACACTCACCCTCACACTCACACTCACCCACACCCTCACCCTCACACTCACACTCACCCTCACCCTCACACTCACCCTCACACTCACACTCACACTCACACTCACCCGCACCCTCACACTCACCCTCACACTCACCCTCACACTCACCCTAACACTCACACTCACACACACCTTCACACTCAAACTCACACTCACACTCACCCACACCCTCACCCTCACACTCACACTCACCCTCACCCTCACACTCACACTCACCCTCACACTCACACTCACCCTCACACTCACACTCACACTCACACTCACGCTCCCCCTCACACTCACATAGACACTCACACTCACCCTCACACTCACCCTCACACTCGCACTCACCGTCACACACACACTCACCCTCACCCTCACCCTCACCCTCACCCTCACACTCACACTCACCCTCACATTGACCCTCACCCTCACACTCACAATCACCCTCACACTCACCCTCACACTCACACTCACACTCACCCTCACACTCACCCTCACCCTCACCCTCACCCTAACACTCACACTCACACTCACACTCACCCTAACCGTAACACTCACACTCACACTCACTCTCACCCTCACCCTCACCCTCATCCTAACACTCACACTCACACTCACCCTAACCCTAACCCTAACCCTCACACTCACACTCACCCTCACCCTCACACACACACTCACCCTCACACTCACACTCACACTCACCCTCACACTCACACTCACACTTCACCCTAACCCTCACCCTCACACTCACCCTAACCCTCACACTCACACTCACACTCACCCTCACACTCACACTCACCCTAACCTTAACACTCACACTCACCCTCACACTCACACTCACCCTCACACTCACACTCACCCTCAACCTCACACTCGCACTCATCCTACCCCTAACACTCACACTCACCCTCACCCTCACACTCACACTCACACTCACACTCACACTCACACTCACCCTAACCTTAACACTCACACTCACACTCACCCTCACCCTCATGCTCACCCTCACACTCACACTCACTCTCACACTCACCCTAACCCTAACACTCACACTCACACTCACCCTCACACTCACACTCTACACTCATACTCACCCTAACCCTAACACTCACACTCATTCTCACACTCACACTAACCTTAACCCTCACACTCACACTCACCCTCACCCTCACACTCACACTCACAATCACCCTCACACTCACCCTCACACTCACACTCACACTCACCCTCACACTCACCCTCACCCTCACCCTCACCCTAACACTCACACTCACACTCACACTCACCCTAACCGTAACACTCACACTCACACTCACCCTCACCCTCACCCTCACCCTCACCCTCACCCTAACACTCACACTCACACTCACCCTAACCCTAACCCTAACCCTCACACTCACACTCACCCTCACCCTCACACACACACTCACCCTCACCCTCACACTCACCCTCACACTCACACTCACACTTCACCCTAACCCTCACCCTCACACTCACCCTAACCCTCACACTCACACTCACACTCACCCTCACACTCACACTCACCCTAACCTTAACACTCACACTCACCCTCACACTCACACTCACCCTCACACTCACACTCACCCTCAACCTCACACTCGCACTCATCCTACCCCTAACACTCACACTCACCCTCACCCTCACACTCACACTCACACTCACACTCACCCTCACACTCACCCTCACACTCAGCCTAACACTCATTCTCACACTCACACTCAAACTCACCCTCACCCTCACCCTCACCCTCACCCGTACACTCACACTCACACTCACAAGCACCTTTACACTCACACACACTCACACTCACATTCACCCTCATTTTCACACTCACCCTCACACTCACCCTCATATTCACATTCACACTCACACTCACACTAACCCTAACACTCACCCTCACACTCACACTCACACTCACCATAACCCTAACACTCACCCTAACCCAAACACTCACACTCACCCTCACACTGACACTCACACTGACACTCACCCTCACACTCACATACACACTCACACTCACCCGCACACTCACCCTCAAACTCACTCACCCTCACACTCACACTCACCCTAACCCTAACCCTCACACTCACACTCACACCCTCACACTCACCCTCACCCTCACACTCACCCTCACACTCACACTCACCCTCACCCTAACCCTCACACTCACACTCACTCACCCTCACAGTCACCCTCACCCTCACCCTCACCCTCACACTCACCCTAACCCTAACACTCACACTCACTTTCACACTCACACTCACACTCACCCTCACCTGCACACACACCCTTACACTCACACTCACACTCATCCTAACCGTAACACTCACACTCACACTCAACCTAACCCTAACCCTCACACTCACACTCACCCTCACCCTCACACTCACCCGCACACTCACACTCACACTCACAAGCACCTTTACACTCACACACACTCACACTCACCCTCACCCTCATTTTCACACTCACCCTCACACTCACCCTCATACTCACATTCACACTCACACTCACACTCACACTAACCCTAACACTCACCCTCACACTCACACTCACACTCACCATAACCCTAACACTCACCCTAACCCAAACACTCACACTCACACTCACACTCAAACTCACCCTCACACTCACACTCACCCTAACCCTCACCCTCACATTCACACTGACACTAACACTCACCCTCACACTCACACTCATTCTCACACTCACAGTCACCCTAATGCTAAAACTCACACTCGCACGCACACTCACCCTCACACTCACACTCACACACACCCGCACACTCACACTCACACTCTCACTCACCCTCACCCTCACCCTCACCCTCACACTCACTCACCCTCACACTCACCCTCACACTTACACTCACACTCACCCTGACCCTCACACTCACACTCACACTCACCCTCACACTCACACTCACCCTCACACTCATTCTCACACTCACACTCACACTCACCCTCACACTCACACTCACCCTAACCTTAACACTCACACTCACCCTCACACTCACACTCACCCTCACACTCACACTCACCCTCAACCTCACACTCGCACTCATCCTACCCCTAACACTCACACTCACCCTCACCCTCACACTCACACTCACACTCACACTCACACTCACACTCACCCTAACCTTAACACTCACACTCACCCTCACACTCACACTCACCCTCACACTCACACTCACCCTCAACCTCACACTCGCACTCATCCTACCCCTAACACTCACACTCACCCTCACCCTCACACTCACACTCACACTCACACTCACCCTCACACTCACACTCACACTCACCCTAACCTTAACACTCACACTCACACTCACCCTCACCCTCATGCTCACCCTCACACTCACACTCACTCTCACACTCACCCTAACCCTAACACTCACACTCACCCTCACACTCACACTCTACACTCATACTCACCCTAACCCTAACACTCACACTCACACTCACACTCACACTAACCTTAACCCTCACACTCACACTCACCCTCACCCTCACCCTCACACTCACAATCACCCTCACACTCACCCTCACACTCACACTCACACTCACCCTCACACTCACCCTCACCCTCACCCTCACCCTAACACTCACACTCACACTCACACTCACACTCACCCTAACCGTAACACTCACACTCACACTCACCCTCACCCTCACCCTCACCCTCACCCTAACACTCACACTCACACTCACCCTAACCCTAACCCTCAAACTCACACTCACCCTCACCCTCACACACACACTCACCCTCACCCTCACACTCACACTCACCCTCACACTCACACTCACACTTCACCCTAACCCTCACCCTCACACTCACCCTAACCCTCACACTCACACTCACACTCACCCTCACACTCACACTCACCCTAACCTTAACACTCACACTCACCCTCACACTCACACTCACCCTCACACTCACACTCACCCTCAACCTCACACTCGCACTCATCCTACCCCTAACACTCACACTCACCCTCACCCTCACACTCACACTCACACTCACACTCACCCTCACACTCACCCTCACACTCAGCCTAACACTCATTCTCACACTCACACTCAAACTCACCCTCACCCTCACCCTCACCCTCACCCTCACCCGTACACTCACACTCACACTCACAAGCACCTTTACACTCACACACACTCACACTCACACTCACACTCACCCTCATTTTCACACTCACCCTCACACTCACCCTCATATTCACATTCACACTCACACTCACACTAACCCTAACACTCACCCTCACACTCACACTCACACTCACCATAACCCTAACACTCACCCTAACCCTAACACTCACACTCACACTCACACTGACACTCACCCTCACACTCACATACACACTCACACTCACCCGCACACTCACCCTCAAACTCACTCACCCTCACACTCACACTCACCCTAACCCTAACCCTCACACTCACACTCACACCCTCACACTCACCCTCACCCTCACACTCACCCTCACACTCACACTCACCCTCACCCTAACCCTCACACTCACACTCACTCACCCTCACAGTCACCCTCACCCTCACCCTCACCCTCACACTCACCCTAACCCTAACACTCACACTCACTTTCACACTCACACTCACCCTCACCTGCACACACACCCTTACACTCACACTCACACTCATCCTAACCGTAACACTCACACTCACACTCAACCTAACCCTAACCCTCACACTCACACTCACCCTCACCCTCACACTCACCCGCACACTCACACTCACACTCACAAGCACCTTTACACTCACACACACTCACACTCACCCTCACCCTCATTTTCACACTCACCCTCACACTCACCCTCATACTCACATTCACACTCACACTCACACTCACACTAACCCTAACACTCACCCTCACACTCACACTCACACTCACCATAACCCTAACACTCACCCTAACCCAAACACTCACACTCACACTCAC
Organism: Falco punctatus; assembly: GCF_963210335.1. Classification (NCBI taxonomy): domain Eukaryota; kingdom Metazoa; phylum Chordata; class Aves; order Falconiformes; family Falconidae; genus Falco; species Falco punctatus. Next base: position 107,245 of record NW_027660151.1, read on the forward strand.
CCTCACCCTCACCCTCACACTCACACTCACCCTAACCCTCACCCTCACATTCACACTGACACTAACACTCACCCTCACACTCACACTCATTCTCACACTCACAGTCACCCTAATGCTAAAACTCACACTCGCACGCACACTCACCCTCACACTCACACTCACACACACCCGCACACTCACACTCACACTCTCACTCACCCTCACCCTCACACTCACACTCACTCACCCTCACACTCACCCTCACACTTACACTCACACTCACCCTGACCCTCACACTCACACTCACACTCACCCTCACACTCACACTCACCCTCACACTCATTCTCACACTCACACTCACACTCACCCTCACACTCACACTCACCCTAACCTTAACACTCACACTCACCCTCACACTCACACTCACCCTCACACTCACACTCACCCTCAACCTCACACTCGCACTCATCCTACCCCTAACACTCACACTCACCCTCACCCTCACACTCACACTCACACTCACACTCACACTCACCCTAACCTTAACACTCACACTCACACTCACCCTCACCCTCATGCTCACCCTCACACTCACACTCACTCTCACACTCACCCTAACCCTAACACTCACACTCACACTCACCCTCACACTCACACTCTACACTCATACTCACCCTAACCCTAACACTCACACTCACACTCACACTAACCTTAACCCTCACACTCACACTCACCCTCACCCTCACCCTCACACTGACAATCACCCTCACACTCACCCTCACACTCACACTCACACTCACCCTCACACTCACCCTCACCCTCACCCTCACCCTAACACTCACACTCACACTCACCCTAACCGTAACACTCACACTCACACTCACCCTCACCCTCACCCTCACCCTCACCCTAACACTCACACTCACACTCACCCTAACCCTAACCCTAACCCTCACACTCACACTCACCCTCACCCTCACACAAACACTCACCCTCACCCTCACACTCACCCTCACACTCACACTCACACTTCACCCTAACCCTCACCCTCACACTCACCCTAACCCTCACACTCACACTCACACTCACCCTCACACTCACACTCACCCTAACCTTAACACTCACACTCACCCTCACACTCACACTCACCCGCACACTCACACTCACCCTCAACCTCACACTCGCACTCATCCTACCCCTAACACTCACACTCACCCTCACCCTCACACTCACACTCACACTCACACTCACCCTCACACTCACACTCACACTCACCCTAACCTTAACACTCACACTCACACTCACCCTCACCCTCATGCTCACCCTCACACTCACACTCATTCTCACACTCACCCTAACCCTAACACTCACACTCACACTCACCCTCACACTCACACTCTACACTCATACTCACCCTAACCCTAACACTCACACTCACACTCACACTCACACTAACCTTAACCCTCACACTCACACTCACCCTCACCCTCACCCTAACACTCACACTCACACTCACACTCACCCTAACCCTAACACTCACACTCACACTCACCCTTACCCTCAGCCTCACACTCACACTCACCCTCACACTCACCCTCACACTCACCCTAACACTCACCCTCACCCTCACACTCACACTCACACTCACACTCACCCGCACCCTCACACTCACCCTCACACTCGCCCTCAGACTCACCCTCACACTCACACTCACACTCACCCTCACACTCACACTCACACTCACCCGCACATTCACACACACTCACACTCACTCTCAAACTCACACTCAACCTCACACTCACACTCACACTCACACTCACACTCACACTCACGTTCACATTCAACCTCACACTCACACTCACACTCACCCTCACACTCACCCTCACACTCACCCTCACCCTCACCCTCACACTCACACTCACCCTAACCCTAACACTCACCCTCACCCTCACACTCACCCTCACACTCACACTCACACTCACCCTCACCCTCACACTCACACTCATTCTCACACTCACAGTCACCCTAATGCTAACACTCGCACGCAAACTCACCCTCACACTCACACTCACACACACCCGCACACTCACACTCACACTGTCACTCACCCTCACCCTCACCCTCACCCTCACACTCACTCACCCTCACACTCACCCTCACACTTACACTCACACTCACCCTGACCCTCACACTCACACTCACACTCACCCTCACACTCACACTCACCCTCACACTCATTCTCACACTCACACTCACACTCACCCTCACACTCACACTCACACTCACCTTCACACTTACACTCACCCTCACACTCACCCTCACACTCACACTAACACCCACACTCACCCACACACTCACCCTCACACTCACCCTCACCCTCAGCCTCACACTCACACTCACACTCACACTCACCCTCACACTCACCCTCACATTCACCCTCACCCTCACCCTCACCCTCACCCTCACCCTCACACTTACACTCACGCTAACCCTAACACTCACCCTCACACTCACACTCACACTCACCCTCACCCTCACACTCACACTCACACTCACGCTCACACTCATCCTCACACTCACACTCATCCTAACACTCACACTCACATCCACACTCACCCTCCAATCCACACTCACCCTCACACTCACCCTCACACTCACACTCACCCTCACCCTCACACTCACACTCACACTCACACTCACACTCATCCTCACACTCACACTCACCCTCACACTCACCCTCACACTCACATAGACACTCACACTCACACTCACCCTCACACTCACCCTCACACTCACACTCACCCTCACCCTAACACTCACACTCACACTCACATTCACACACACTCACACTCACTCTCAGCCTCACACTCAACCTCACACTCACCCTCACACTCACACTCACACTCACCCTCACATTCACCCTCACACTCACCCTCACCCTCACCCTCACACTCACACTCACCCAAACCCTAACACTCACCCTCACACTCACACTCACACTCACACTCCCCCTCACCCTCACACTCACCGTCACACACACACTCACCCTCACCCTCACCCTCACCCTCACACTCACACTCACCCTCAGATTGACCCTCACCCTCACACTCACACTCACCCTCACACTCACCCTCACCCTCACCCTAACACTCACACTCACACTCACCCTAACCGTAACACTCACACTCACATTCAACCTCACGCTCACCCTCACCCTCACCCTCACCCTAACACTCACACTCACACTCAACCTAACCCTAACACTCACACTCACACTCACCCTCAGCCTCACACTCACACTCACACTCACCCTCACACTCACCCTCACCCTCACCCTCACACTCACCCTAACCCTAACACTCACCCTCACACTCACACTCACCCTCACCCTCACCCTCACCCTCACACTCACACTCACCCTCACCCTAACACTCACACTCACACTCACACTCACCCTAACCCTAACACTCACACTCACACTCGCACTCACCCTCAGCCTCACACTCACACTCACCCTAACCCTAACACTCACACTCACACTCACACTCACACTCACCCTCACCCTCACACTCACACTCACCCTCACCCTCACACTCACACTCACACTCACGTTCACATTCAACCTCACACTCACACTCACACTCACCCTCACACTCACCCTCACACTCACACTCAAACTCACACTCACCTTCACACTCACACTCACACTCACACTCACCCTCACCCTCACCCTCACCCTCACCCTCACCCTCACCCTCACACTCACACTCACTCACCCTCACACTCACCCTCACAGTCACACTCACACTTACACTCACCCTCACATTCACCCTCACACTCACCCTCACCCTCACCCTCACACTCACACTCACCCTAACCCTAACACTCACCCTCACACTCACACTCACACTCCCCCTCACCCTCACACTCACCGTCACACACACACTCACCCTCACCCTCACCCTCACCCTCACACTCACACTCACCCTCACATTGACCCTCACCCTCACACTCACACTCACCCTCACACTCACCCTCACCCTCACCCTAACACTCACACTCACACTCACCCTAACCGTAACACTCACACTCACCCTCACCCTCACCCTCACCCTCAGCCTCACCCTAACACTCACACTCACACTCACCCTAACCCTAACACTCACACTCACACTCACCCTCAGCCTCACACTCACACTCACACTCACACTCATACTCACCCTCACACTCACCCTCACCCTCACACTCACACTCACCCTAACCCTAACACTCACCCTCACACTCACACTCACACTCACCCTCACCCTCACACTCACCCTCACCCTAACACTCACACTCACACTCACACTCACCCTAACCCTAACACTCACACTCACACTCGCACTCACCCTCAGCCTCACACTCACACTCACCCTAACCCTAACACTCACACTCACACTCACACTCACCCACACCCTCACACTCACACTCATTCTCACACTCACAGTCACCCTAATGCTAACACTCGCACGCAAACTCACCCTCACACTCACACTCACACACACCCGCACACTCACACTCACACTGTCACTCACCCTCACCCTCACCCTCACCCTCACACTCACTCACCCTCACACTCACCCTCACACTTACACTCACACTCACCCTGACCCTCACACTCACACTCACACTCACCCTCACACTCACACTCACCCTCACACTCATTCTCACACTCACACTCACACTCACCCTCACACTCACACTCACACTCACCTTCACACTTACACTCACCCTCACACTCACCCTCACACTCACACTAACACCCACACTCACCCACACACTCACCCTCACACTCACCCTCACACTCACACTCAGCCTCACACTCACACTCACACTCACCCTCACACTCACCCTCACATTCACCCTCACCCTCACCCTCACCCTCACCCTCACCCTCACACTTACACTCACGCTAACCCTAACACTCACCCTCACACTCACACTCACACTCACCCTCACCCTCACACTCACACTCACACTCACGCTCACACTCATCCTCACACTCACACTCATCCTAACACTCACACTCACATCCACACTCACCCTCCAATCCACACTCACCCTCACACTCACCCTCACACTCACACTCACCCTCACCCTCACACTCACACTCACACTCAAACTCACAGTCATCCTCACACTCACCCTCACACTCATACTCACCCTAACCCTAAGACTCACCCTCACATTCACACTCACACTCACTCACCCTCACACTCACCCTCACACTCACACTCACACTCACACTCACACTCATCCTCACACTCACACTCACCCTCACACTCACCCTCACACTCACATAGACACTCACACTCACACTCACCCTCACACTCACCCTCACACTCACACTCACCCTCACCCTAACACTCACACTCACACTCACATTCACACACACTCACACTCACTCTCACCCTCACACTCAACCTCACACTCACCCTCACACTCACACTCACACTCACCCTCACATTCACCCTCACACTCACTCTCACCCTCACCCTCACACTCACACTCACCCAAACCCTAACACTCACCCTCACACTCACACTCACACTCCCCCTCACCCTCACACTCACCGTCACACACACACTCACCCTCACCCTCACCCTCACCCTCACACTCACACTCACCCTCAGATTGACCCTCACCCTCACACTCACACTCACCCTCACACTCACCCTCACCCTCACCCTAACACTCACACTCACACTCACCCTAACCGTAACACTCACACTCACATTCACCCTCACGCTCACCCTCACCCTCACCCTCACCCTAACACTCACACTCACACTCAACCTAACCCTAACACTCACACTCACACTCACCCTCAGCCTCACACTCACACTCACACTCACCCTCACACTCACCCTCACCCTCACCCTCACACTCACCCTAACCCTAACACTCACCCTCACACTCACACTCACCCTCACCCTCAGCCTCACCCTCACACTCACACTCACCCTCACCCTAACACTCACACTCACACTCACACTCACCCTAACCCTAACACTCACACTCACACTCGCACTCACCCTCAGCCTCACACTCACACTCACCCTAACCCTAACACTCACACTCACACTCACACTCACACTCACCCTCACCCTCACACTCACACTCACCCTCACCCTCACACTCACACTGACACTCACGTTCACATTCAACCTCACACTCACACTCACACTCACCCTCACACTCACCCTCACACTCACACTCAAACTCACACTCACCTTCACACTCACACTCACACTCACACTCACCCTCACCCTCACCCTCACCCTCACCCTCACACTCACACTCACACTCACTCACCCTCACACTCACCCTCACAGTCACACTCACACTTACACTCACCCTCACATTCACCCTCACACTCACCCTCACCCTCACCCTCACACTCACACTCACCCTAACCCTAACACTCACCCTCACACTCACCCTCACACTCCCCCTCACCCTCACACTCACCGTCACACACACACTCACCCTCACCCTCACCCTCACCCTCACACTCACACTCACCCTCACATTGACCCTCACCCTCACACTCACACTCACCCTCACACTCACCCTCACCCTCACCCTCACCCTAACACTCACACTCACACTCACCCTAACCGTAACACTCACACTCACCCTCACCCTCACCCTCACCCTCAGCCTCACCCTAACACTCACACTCACACTCACCCTAACCCTAACACTCACACTCACACTCACCCTCAGCCTCACACTCACACTCACACTCACACTCATACTCACCCTCACACTCACCCTCACCCTCACACTCACACTCACCCTAACCCTAACACTCACCCTCACACTCACACTCACACTCACCCTCACCCTCACACTCACCCTCACCCTAACACTCACACTCACACTCACACTCACCCTAACCCTAACACTCACACTCACACTCGCACTCACCCTCAGCCTCACACTCACACTCACCCTAACCCTAACACTCACACTCACACTCACACTCACACTCACACTCACCCTAACCGTAACACTCACACTCACCCTTACCCTCACACTCACCCTCACACTCACACTCACCCTCACACTCACCCTCACACTCACACTCACCTTCACACTCACACTCACACTCACCCTCACCCTCACCCTCACCCTCACCCTCACACTCACACTCAATCACCCTCACACTCACCCTCACAGTCACACTCACCCTCACCCTCACCCTCACCCTCATCCTAACACTCACCCTCACACTCACCCTCACACTCACCCTCACACTCACCCTCACACTCACACTCACACTCACCCTCACCCTCACACTCACCCTCACACTCACACTCACCCTCACCCTCACACTCACACTCACCCTCACCCTCACCCTAACACTCACACTCACACTCACCCTCACCCTCACATTCACCCTCACACTCACCCTCACCCTCAGCCTCAGACTCACACTCACCCTAACCCTAACATTCACCCTCACACTCACACTCACACTCACCCTGACATTCACCCTCACACTCACCCTCACCCTCACACTCACCCTCACCCGAACACTCACACTGACACTCACCCTAACCCTAACACTCACACTCACACTCACCCTCACCCTCAGCCTCACACTCATACTAACACTCACCCTCACCCTCACACTCACCCTCACATTCACCCTCACACTCACCCTAACCCTAATACCCTGACACTCACACTCACACCCACACTCACCCTCACACTCACCCTCACACTCACGCTCACCCTCACACTCACACTCACCCTCACCCTCACCCCCACCCTAACACTCACACTCACACTCACACTCACCCTAACCCTAACACTCACACTAACACTCACCCTCACCCTCAGCCTCACACTCACACTCACCCTAACCCTAACACTCACCCTCACACTCACCCTCACCCTCACCCTCACACTCACACTCACCCTTACCCTCACACTCACACTCACACTCACCCTCACACTCACCCTCATACTCACCCTCACCCTCACACTCACACTTACACTCACCCTCACACTCAACCTCACACTCACCCTCACACTCACACTCACACTCACCCTCACACTCACACTTACACTCACCCTCACATTCACCCTCACACTCACCCTCACCCTCATCCTCACACTCACACTCACACTCACCCTAACCCTAACACTCACCCTCACACTCACACTCACACTCACACTCCCCCTCACCCTCACACTCACCGTCACACACACACTCACCCTCACCCTCACCCTCACCCTCACACTCACACTCACCCTCACATTGACCCTCACCCTCACACTCACACTCACCCTCACACTCACCCTCACCCTCACCCTCACCCTAACACTCACACTCACACTCACACTCACCCTAACCGTAACACTCACACTCACACTCACCCTCACCCTCACCCTCACCCTCACCCTAACACTCACACTCACACTCACCCTAACCCTAACACTCACACTCACACTCACCCTCAGCCTCACACACTCACACTCACACTCACCCTCACACTCACCCTCACCCTCACCCTCACCCTCACACTCACACTCACCCTAACCCTAACACTCACCCTCACACTCACACTCACACTCACCCTCACACTCACCCTCACACTCACACTCACCCTCACCATAACACTCACACTCACACTCACACTCACCCTAACCCTAACACTCACACTCACACTCACACTCACACTCACCCTCACCCTCACACTCACCCTCACCTTCACACTCACACTCACACTCACGTTCACATTCAACCTCACACTCACACTCACACTCACCCTCACACTCACCCTCACACTCACACTCAAACTCACACTCACCTTCACACTCACACTCACACTCACCCTCACCCTCACCCTCACCCTCACACTCACACTCACTCACCCTCACACTCACCCTCACAGTCACACTCACCCTCACCCTCACCCTCACCCTCATCCTAACACTCACCCTCACACTCACCCTCACACTCACCCTCACACTCACCCTCACACTCACACTCACACTCACACTCACCCTCACCCTCACCCTCACACTCACCCTCACACTCACACTCACACTCACCCTCACACTCACACTCACCCTCACCCTAACACTCACACTCACACTCACCCTCACACTCACCCTCACATTCACCCTCACACTCACCCTCACCCTCAGCCTCAGACTCACACTCACCCTAACCCTAACACTCACCCTCACACTCACACTCACACTCACCCTCACATTCACCCTCACACTCACCCTCACCCTCACACTCACACTCACCCTCACCCTAACACTCACACTCACACTCACCCTAACCCTAACACTCACACTCACCCTTACCCTCACACTCACACTCACCCTCACACTCACCCTCATACTCACCCTCACCCTCACACTCACACTCACCCACACCCTCACCCTCACACTCACACTCACACTCACCCTCACCCTCACACTCACCCTCACCCTCACACTCACCCTCACACTCACACACACGCTCCCCCTCACACTCACATAGACACTCACACTCACCCTCACACTCACCCTCACACTCGCACTCAACCTCAAACTAACACTCACATTCACCCTCACCCTCACACTCACCCTCACACTCACACTCTACACTCACCCTCACCCTCACACTCACACTCACATTCACACTCACACTCACCCTAACATTCACCCTCACACTCACCCTCACATTCACCCTCACACTCACTCACCGTCACACTCCCCCTCACACTCACGCTCACACTCACCTTTACACTCACACACACCCTCACACTCACACTCACCCTCACACTCACCCTCACACTCACATAGACACTCACACTCACCCTCACACTCACACTCACCCTAACCCTAACACTCACCCTCACACTCACACTCACCCTCACCCTCACACTCACACTCACCCTCACCCTAACACTCACACTCACACTCACACTCACCCTAACCCTAACACTCACACTCACACTCGCACTCACCCTCAGCCTCACACTCACACTCACCCTAACCCTAACACTCACACTCACACTCACACTCACACTCACCCTCACCCTTACACTCACACTCACCCTCACCCTCACACTCACACTCACACTCACGTTCACATTCAACCTCACACTCACACTCACACTCACCCTCACACTCACCCTCACACTCACACTCAAACTCACACTCACCTTCACCCTAACCCTCACCCTCACACTCACCCTCACCCTCACCCTCACCCTCACCCTCACCCTCACACTCACACTCACTCACCCTCACACTCACCCTCACAGTCACACTCACACTTACACTCACCCTCACATTCACCCTCACACTCACCCTCACCCTCACCCTCACACTCACACTCACCCTAACCCTAACACTCACCCTCACACTCACACTCACACTCCCCCTCACCCTCACACTCACCGTCACACACACACTCACCCTCACCCTCACCCTCACCCTCACACTCACACTCACCCTCATATTGACCCTCACCCTCACACTCACACTCACCCTCACACTCACACTCACCCTCACCCTCACCCTAACACTCACACTCACACTCACACTCACACTCACCCTAACCGTAACACTCACACTCACCCTCACCCTCACCCTCACCCTCACCCTCACCCTAACACTCACACTCACACTCACCCTAACCCTAACACTCACACTCACACTCACCCTCACCCTCACACTCACACTCACCCTCACACTCACCCTCACCCTCACCCTCACCCTAACACTCACACTCACACTCACACTCACACTCACCCTAACCGTAACACTCACACTCACCCTCACCCTCACCCTCACCCTCACCCTAACACTCACACTCACACTCACCCTAACCCTAACACTCACACTCACACTCACCCTCAGCCTCACACTCACACTCACACTCATACTCACCCTCACACTCACCCTCACCCTCACCCTCACACTCACACTCACCCTAACCCTAACACTCACCCTCACACTCACACTCACACTCACACTCACCCTCACCCTCACCCTCACACTCACCCTCACCCTAACACTCACACTCACACTCATCCTAACCCTAACACTCACCCTCACACTCACACTCACCCTCACCCTCACCCTCACCCTCACACTCACCCTAACCCTAACACTCACACTCACACTCACACTCACCCTCACACTCACACTCACCCTCACCCTCACCCATACACTCACACTCACGTTCACATTCAACCTCACACTCACACTCACCCTCACACTCACCCTCACACTCACACTCAAACTCACACTCACCTTCACACTCACACTCACACTCACCCTCACCCTCACCCTCACCCTCACCCTCACACTCACACTCAATCACCCTCACACTCACCCTCACAGTCACACTCACCCTCACCCTCACCCTCATCCTAACACTCACCCTCACACTCACCCTCACACTCACCCTCACACTCACCCTCACACTCACACTCACACTCACCCTCACCCTCACACTCACCCTCACACTCACACTCACACTCACCCTCACACTCACACTCACACTCACCCTCACCCTCACCCTAACACTCACACTCACACTCACCCTCACCCTCACATTCACCCTCACACTCACCCTCACCCTCAGCCTCAGACTCACACTCACCCTAACCCTAACATTCACCCTCACACTCACACTCACACTCACCCTCACATTCACCCTCACACTCACCCTCACCCTCACACTCACCCTCACCCGAACACTCACACTCACACTGACACTCACCCTAACCCTAACACTCACACTCACACTCACCCTCAGCCTCACACTCATACTAACACTCACCCTCACCCTCACACTCACCCTCACATTCACCCTCACACTCACCCTAACCCTAATACCCTGACACTCACACTCACACTCACACTCACCCTCACACTCACCCTCACACTCACGCTCACCCTCACACTCACACTCACCCTCACCCTCACCCCCACTCTAACACTCACACTCACACTCACACTCACCCTAACCCTAACACTCACACTAACACTCACCCTCACCCTCAGCCTCACACTCACACTCACCCTAACCCTAACACTCACCCTCACACTCACCCACACCCTCACCCTCACACTCACACTCACCCTTACCCTCACACTCACACTCACACTCACCCTCACACTCACCCTCATACTCACCCTCACCCTCACACTCACACTTACACTCACCCTCACACTCAACCTCACACTCACCCTCACACTCACACTCACACTCACCCTCACACTCACACTCACACTTACACTCACCCTCACATTCACCCTCACACTCACCCTCACCCTCACCCTCACACTCACACTCACCCTAACCCTAACACTCACCCTCACACTCACACTCACACTCACACTCCCCCTCACCCTCACACTCACCGTCACACACACACTCACCCTCACCCTCACCCTCACCCTCACACTCACACTCACCCTCACATTGGCCCTCACCCTCACACTCACACTCACCCTCACCCTCACCCTCACCCTCACCCTCACCCTAACACTCACACTCACACTCACACTCACCCTAACCGTAACACTCACACTCACCCTCACCCTCACCCTCACCCTCACCCTCACCCTCACCCTCACCCTAACACTCACACTCACACTCACCCTAACACTCACACTCACACTCACCCTCAGCCTCACACTCACACTCACACTCACACTCACCCTCACACTCACCCTCACCCTCACCCTCACCCTCACACTCACACTCACCCTAACCCTAACACTCACCCTCACACTCACACTCACACTCACCCTCACCCTCACCCTCACACTCACACTCACCCTCACCCTAACACTCACACTCACACTCACACTCACCCTAACCCTAACACTAACACTCACACTCACACTCACACTCACCCTCACCCTCACACTCACCCTCACCTTCACACTCACACTCACACTCACGTTCACATTCAACCTCACTCTCACACTCACACTCACCCTCACACTCACCCTCACACTCACACTCAAACTCACACTCACCTTCACACTCACACTCACACTCACCCTCACCCTCACCCTCACCCTCACACTCACACTCACTCACCCTCACACTCACCCTCACAGTCACACTCACCCTCACCCTCACCCTCACCCTCATCCTAACACTCACCCTCACACTCACCCTCACACTCACCCTCACACTCACACTCACACTCACACTCACACTCACACTCACCCTCACCCTCACACTCACCCTCACACTCACACTCACACTCACCCTCACACTCACACTCACCCTCACCCTAACACTCACACTCACACTCACCCTCACACTCACCCTCACATTCACCCTCACACTCACCCTCACCCTCAGCCTCAGACTCACACTCACCCTAACCCTAACACTCACCCTCACACTCACACTCACACTCACCCTCACATTCACCCTCACACTCACCCTCACCCTCACACTCACACTCACACTCACACTCACACTCACACTCAGCCGCACCCTCACACTCACCCTCACACTCACCCTCACACTCACCCTAACACTCACACTCACACTCACCTTCACACTCACACTCACACTCACACTCACCCACACCCTCACCCTCACACTCACACTCACACTCACCCTCATCCTCACACTCACCCTCACCCTCACACTCACCCTCACCCTCACACTCACACACACGCTCCCCCTCACACTCACATAGACACTCACACTCACCCTCACACTCACCCTCACACTCGCACTCAACCTCAAACTAACACTCACATTCACCCTCACCCTCACACTCACCCTCACACTCACACTCTACACTCACCCTCACCCTCACACTCACACTCACATTCACACTCACACTCACCCTAACATTCACCCTCACACTCACCCTCACATTCACCCTCACACTCACTCACCGTCACACTCCCCCTCACACTCACGCTCACACTCACCTTTACACTCACACACACCCTCACACTCACACTCACCCTCACACTCACCCTCACACTCACATAGACACTCACACTCACACTCACACTCTCACTCACCCTCACCCTCACCCTCACCCTCACACTCACACTCACACTCACTCACCCTCACCCTCAGCCTCACACTCACACTCACACTCACACTCACCGTCACACTCACCCTCACATTCACCCTCACACTCACCCTCACCCTCACCCTCACACTCACACTCACCCTCACACTCACACTCACCCTCACACTCACACTCTACACTCACCCTCACCCTCACACTCACACTCACACTCACCCTAAAACTCACCCTCACATTCACACTCACACTCACCCTCACATTCACCCTCACACTCACAGTCACACTCTCATTCACACTCACACGCACACTCACACTAACCCTAATACTCACCCTAACACTCACACTCACACTCACACTCACCCTCACCCTCACACTCACACTCACACTCACCCTCACCCTAACACTCACACTCACACTCACCCTAACCGTAACACTCACACTCACACTCACCCTCACCCTCAGCCTCACACTCATACTAACACTCACCCTCACCCTCACACTCACCCTCACATTCACCCTCACACTCACCCTAACGCTCACACTCACACTCACCCTAACCCTAATACCCAGACACTCACACTCACACTCACACTCACCCTCACATTCACCCTCACACTCACCCTAACACTCACACTCACACTCACCCTAACCCTAATACCCTGACACTCACACTCACCCTCACCCTCACACTCACCCTCACCCTCTCACTCACACTCACACACACGCTCCCCCTCACACTGACACTCACCCTCACACTCACATAGACACTCACACTCACCCTCACACTCACCCTCACACTCGCACTCACCCTCAAACTCACACTCACATTCACCCTCACCCTCACACTCACCCTCACACTCACACTGTACACTCACCCTCACCCTCACACTCACACTCACACTCACCCTCACCCTCACCCTCACACTCACACTCACCCTCACCCTCACCCTAACACTCACACTCACACTCACACTCACCCTAACCGTAACACTCACACTCACACTCACCCTCACCCTCAGCCTCACACTCATACTAACACTCACCCTCACCCTCACACTCACCCTCACCCTCACCCTCACACTCACGTTCACATTCAACCTCACACTCACACTCACACTCACCCTCACACTCACCCTCACCCTCATCCTAACACTCACCCTCACACTCACCCTCACACTCACACTCACACTCACACTCACACTCACACTCACCCTCACCCTCACTCACCCTCACAGTCACACTCACCCTCACCCTCACCCTCACCCTCATCCTAACACTCACCCTCACACTCACCCTCACACTCACCCTCACACTCACACTCACACTCACCCTCACCCTCACCCTCACCCTCACACTCACACTCACCCTCACCGTCACACTCACACTCACCCTCACCCTAACACTCACACTCACACTAACCCTCACACTCACCCTCACATTCACCCTCACACTCACCCTCACCCTCAGCCTCAGACTCACACTCACCCTAACCCTAACACTCACCCTCACACTCACACTCACACTCACCCTCACATTCACCCTCACACTCACCCTCACACTCACACTCACACTCACCCTAACCGTAACACTCACACTCACACTCACCCTCACCCTCACCCTCACCCTCACCCTAACACTCACACTCACACTCACCCTAACCCTAACACTCACACTCACACTCACCCTCAGCCTCACACTCACACTCACACTCACACTCACCCTCACACTCACCCTCACCCTCACACTCACACTCACCCTAACCCTAACACTCACCCTCACACTCACACTCACACTCACCCTCACCCTCACCCTCACATTCACCCTCACACTCACCCTAACACTCACACTCACACTCACCCTAACCCTAATACCCTGACACTCACACTCACCCTCACCCTCACACTCACCCTCACCCTCTCACTCACACTCACACACACGCTCCCCCTCACACTGACACTCACCCTCACACTCACATAGACACTCACACTCACCCTCACACTCACCCTCACACTCGCACTCACCCTCAAACTCACACTCACATTCACCCTCACCCTCACACTCACCCTCACACTCACACTCTACACTCACCCTCACCCTCACCCTCACCCTCACACTCACACTCACCCTAACATTCACCCTCACACTCACTCACCGTCACACTCCCCCTCACACTCACGCTCACACTCACCTTTACACTCACACACACCCTCACACTCACACTCACCCTCACACTCACCCTCACACTCACATAGACACTCACACTCACACTCACACTCTCACTCACCCTCACCCTCACCCTCACACTCACACTCACACTCACTCACCCTCACCCTCAGCCTCACACTCACACTCACACTCACCGTCACACTCACCCTCACATTCACCCTCACACTCACCCTCACCCTCACCCTCACACTCACCCTCACACTCACACTCACCCTCACACTCACACTCTACACTCACCCTCACACTCACCCTCACACTCACCCTCACACTCACCCTAAAACTCACCCTCACATTCACACTCACACTCACCCTCACATTCACCCTCACACTCACAGTCACACTCTCATTCACACTCACACGCACACTCACACTAACCCTAATACTCACCCTAACACTCACACTCACACTCACACTCACCCTCACCCTCACACTCACACTCACACTCACCCTCACCCTAACACTCACACTCACACTCACCCTAACCGTAACACTCACACTCACACTCACCCTCACCCTCAGCCTCACACTCATACTAACACTCACCCTCACCCTCACACTCACCCTCACATTCACCCTCACACTCACCCTAACGCTCACACTCACACTCACCCTAACCCTAATACCCTGACACTCACACTCACACTCACACTCACCCTCACATTCACCCTCACACTCACCCTAACACTCACACTCACACTCACCCTAACCCTAATACCCTGACACTCACACTCACCCTCACCCTCACACTCACCCTCACCCTCACACTCACACTCACACACACGCTCCCCCTCACACTGACACTCACCCTCACACTCACATAGACACTCACACTCACCCTCAAACTCACACTCACATTCACCCTCACCCTCAGACTCACCCTCACACTCACACTCTACACTCACCCTCACCCTCACACTCACACTCACACTCACCCTAACATTCACCCTCACACTCACACTCACCCTCGCATTCACCCTCACACTCACTCACCGTCACACTCCCCCTCACACTCACGCTCACACTCACATTTACACTCACACACACCCTCACACTCACACTCACCCTCACACTCACCCTCACACTCACATAGACACTCACACTCACACTCACACTCTCACTCACCCTCACCCTCACCCTCACCCTCACACTCACACTCACTCACCCTCAGCCTCACACTCACACTCACACTCACCGTCACACTCACCCTCACATTCACCCTCACACTCACCCTCACCCTCACCCTCACACTCACACTCACCCTCACACTCACACTCACCCTCACACTCACACTCTACACTCACCCTCACCCTCACACTCACACTCAAACTCACACTCACCCTAAAACTCACCCTCACATTCACACTCACACTCACCCTCACATTCACCCTCACACTCACAGTCACACTCCCATTCACACTCACACGCACACTCACACTAACCCTAATACTCACCCTAACACTCACACTCACACTCACACTCACACTCACCCTCACCCTCACACTCACACTCACACTCACCCTCACCCTCACCCTAACACTCACACTCACACTCACCCTAACCGTAACACTCACACTCACACTCACCCTCACCCTCAGCCTCACACTCATACTAACACTCACCCTCACCCTCACACTCACCCTCACATTCACCCTCACACTCACCCTAACGCTCACACTCACACTCACCCTAACCCTAATACCCTGACACTCACACTCACACTCACACTCACACTCACATTCACCCTCACACTCACCCTAACACTCACACTCACACTCACCCTAACCCTAATACCCTGACACTCACACTCACCCTCACCCTCACACTCACCCTCACCCTCACACTCACACTCACACACACGCTCCCCCTCACACTGACACTCACCCTCACACTCACATAGACACTCACACTCACCCTCAAACTCACACTCACATTCACCATCACCCTCACACTCACCCTCACACTCACACTCTACACTCACCCTCACCCTCACCCTCACACTCGCACTCACACTCACCCTAACATTCACCCTCACACTCACACTCACCCTCACATTCACCCTCACACTCACTGACCGTCACACTCCCCCTCACACTCACGCTCACACTCACATTTACACTCACACACACCCTCACACTCACACTCACCCTCACACTCACCCTCACACTCACACTCACACTCTCACTCACCCTCACCCTCACCCTCACCCTCACACTCACACTCACACTCACATTCACCCTCACACTCACCCTCACCCTTACCCTCAGACTCACACTCACCCTAACCCTAACACTCACACTACCACTCACACTCACACTCACCCTCACATTCACCCTCACACTCACCCTCACCCTCACACTCACACTCACCCTCACCCTCACCCTAACACTCACACTCACACTCACCCTAACCCTAACACTCACACTCACCCTTACCCTCACACTCACACTCACCCTCACACTCACCCTCATACTCACCCTCACTCTCACACTCACCCTAACCCTAACACTCACCCTCACACTCACCCTGACACTCACACTCAGCCGCACCCTCACACTCACCCTCACACTCACCCTAACACTCACACTCACACTCACCTTCACACTCACACTCACACTCACCCACATTCTCACCCTCACACTCACACTCACACTCACCCTCACCCTCACACTCACACTCACCCTCACCCTCACACTCACCCTCACCCTCACACTCACACACACGCTCCCCCTCACACTGACACTCACCCTCACACTCACATAGACACTCACACTCACCCTCACACTCACCCTCACACTCGCACTCACCCTCAAACTCACACTCACATTCACACTCACCCTCACACTCACCCTCACACTCACACTCTACACTCACCCTCACCCTCACCCTCACACTCACACTCACACTCACACTCACCCTAACATTCACCCTCACACTCACTCACCGTCACACTCCCCCTCACACTCACCCTCACACTCACCCTCACACTCACATAGACACTCACACTCACACTCACACTCTCACTCACCCTCACCCTCACCCTCACACTCACACTCACACTCACTCACCCTCACCCTCACCCTCAGCCTCACACTCACACTCACCGTCACACTCACCCTCACATTCACCCTCATACTCACCCTCACCCTCACCCTCACACTCACACTCACCCTCACACTCACACTCACACTCACACTCACACTCACCCTAAAACTCACCCTCACATTCACACTCACACTCACCCTCACATTCACCCTCACACTCACAGTCACACTCTCATTCACACTCACACGCACACTCACACTAACCCTAATACTCACCCTAACACTCACACTCACACTCACACTCACCCTCACCCTCACCCTCACACTCACACTCACCCTCACACTCACCCTAACACTCACACTCACACTCACCCTAACCGTAACACTCACACTCACACTCACCCTCACCCTCAGCCTCACACTCATACTAACACTCACCCTCACCCTCACACTCACCCTCACATTCACCCTCACACTCACCCTAACGCTCACACTCACACTCACCCTAACCCTAATACCCTGACACTCACACTCACACTCACACTCACACTCACCCTCACATTCACCCTCACACTCACCCTAACACTCACACTCACACTCACCCTAACCCTAATACCCTGACACTCACACTCACCCTCACCCTCACACTCACCCTCACCCTCACACTCACACTCACACACACGCTCCCCCTCACACTGACACTCACCCTCACACTCACATAGACACTCACACTCACCCTCAAACTCACACTCACATTCACCCTCACCCTCACCCTCACACTCACCCTCACACTCACACTCTACACTCACCCTCACCCTCACCCTCACACTCACACTCACACTCACACTCACCCTAACATTCACCCTCACACTCACACTCACCCTCACATTCACCCTCACACTCACTCACCGTCACACTCCCCCTCACACTCACGCTCACACTCACATTTACACTCACACACACCCTCACACTCACACTCACCCTCACACTCACCCTCACATTCACATAGACACTCACACTCACACTCACCCTCACCCTCACCCTCACCCTCACCCTCACACTCACACTCACACTCACTCACCCTCACCCTCACCCTCAGCCTCACACTCACACTCACACTCACCGTCACACTCACCCTCACATTCACCCTCACACTCACCCTCACCCTCACACTCACCCTCACACTCACCCTCACACTCACACTCACACTCTACACTCACCCTCACCCTCACACTCACACTCACACTCACACTCACACTAAAACTCACCCTCACATTCACACTCACACTCACCCTCACATTCACCCTCACACTCACAGTCACACTCTCATTCACACTCACACGCACACTCACACTAACCCTAATACTCACCCTAACACTCACACTCACACTCACACTCACCCTCACCCTCACACTCACACTCACCCTCACCCTCACCCTAACACTCACACTCACACTCACACTCACCCTCACCCTCACCCTCACCCTCACACTCACACTCACCCTCACCCTCACACTCACACTCACCCTAACCGTAACACTCACACTCACACTCACCCTCACCCTCAGCCTCACACTCATACTAACACTCACCCTCACCCTCACACTCACCCTCACACTCACCCTAACACTCACACTCACACTCACCCTAACCCTAATACCCTGACACTCACACTCACACTCACACTCACCCTCACACTCACCCTCACACTCACGCTCACCCTCACACTCACACTCACCCTCACCCTCACCCCCACCCTAACACTCACACTCACACTCACACTCACCCTAACCCTAACACTCACACTAACACTCACCCTCACCCTCAGCCTCACACTCACACTCACCCTAACCCTAACACTCACCCTCACACTCACCCACACCCTCACCCTCACACTCACACTCACCCTTACCCTCACACTCACATTCACACTCACCCTCACACTCACCCTCATACTCACCCTCACCCTCACACTCACACTCACACTCACCCTAACCCTAACACTCACCCTCACACTCACCCTCACACTCACACTCACACTCACACTCACCCGCACCCTCACACTCACCCTCACACTCACCCTCACACTCACCCTAACACTCACACTCACACACACCTTCACACTCAAACTCACACTCACACTCACCCACACCCTCACCCTCACCCTCACACTCACACTCACCCTCACCCTCACACTCACACTCACTCTCACACTCACACTCACACTCACGCTCCCCCTCACACTGACACTCACCCTCACACTCACCCTAACACTCACACTCACCCTCACACTCACCCTCACACTCGCACTCACCCTCAAACTCACACTCACATTCACCCTCACACTCACACTCACCCTCACACTCACACTCTACACTCACCCTCACCCTCACACTCACACTCACACTCACACTCACCCTAACATTCACCCTCACACTCACACTCACCCTCACATTCACCCTCACACTCACCCTCACACTCACCCTAACACTCACCCTCACACTCACACTCACCCTCATACTCACCATAACCCTAACACTCACCCTAACCCAAACACTCACACTCACCCTCACACTCACCGTCACACTCACCCTAACCCTAACCCTAACCCTCACACTCACACTCACCCTCACCCTCACACACACACTCACCCTCACCCTCACACTCACACTCACCCTCACACTCACACTCACACTTCACCCTAACCCTCACCCTCACACTCACCTTCACACTCACACTCACACTCACCCACATTCTCACCCTCACACTCACACTCACACTCACCCTCACCCTCACACTCACACTCACCCTCACCCTCACACTCACCCTCACCCTCACACTCACACACACGCTCCCCCTCACACTGACACTCACCCTCACACTCACATAGACACTCACACTCACCCTCACCCTCACCCTCATCCTAACACTCACCCTCACACTCACCCTCACACTCACCCTCACACTCACACTCACACTCACCCTCACCCTCACACTCACCCTCACACTCACACTCACCCTCACCCTCACCCTCACACTCACACTCACCCTCACCCTCACCCTAACACTCACACTCACACTAACCCTCACACTCACCCTCACATTCACCCTCACACTCACCCTCACCCTCAGCCTCAGACTCACACTCACCCTAACCCTAACACTCACCCTCACACTCACACTCACACTCACCCTCACATTCACCCTCACACTCACCCTCACCCTCACACTCACACTCACCCTCCCCCTCACCCTAACACTCACACTCACACTCACCCTAACCCTAACACTCACACTCACCCTTACCCTCACACTCACACTCACCCTCACACTCACCCTCATACTCACCCTCACACTCACACTCACCCTAACCCTAACACTCACCCTCACACTCACCCTCACACTCACACTCAGCCGCACCCTCACACTCACCCTCACACTCACCCTCACACTCACCCTAACACTCACACTCACACTCACCTTCACACTCACACTCACACTCACACTCACCCACATTCTCACCCTCACACTCACACTCACACTCACCCTCACCCTCACACTCACACTCACCCTCACCCTCACCCTCACACTCACACACACGCTCCCCCTCACACTGACACTCACCCTCACACTCACCCTCACACTCACCCTCACACTCGCACTCACCCTCAAACTCACACTCACATTCACCCTCACCCTCACACTCACCCTCACACTCACACTCTACACTCACCCTCACCCTCACACTCACACTCACACTCACACTCACCCTAACATTCACCCTCACACTCACTCACCGTCACACTCCCCCTCACACTCACGCTCACACTCACCTTTACACTCACACACACCCTCACACTCACACTCACCCTCACACTCACCCTCACACTCACATAGACACTCACACTCACACTCTCACTCACCCTCACCCTCACCCTCACCCTCACACTCACACTCACACTCACTCACCCTCACCCTCAGCCTCACACTCACACTCACACTCACCGTCACACTCACCCTCACATTCACCCTCACACTCACCCTCACCCTCACACTCACACTCACCCTCACACTCACACTCACCCTCACACTCACACTCACACTCTACACTCACCCTCACCCTCACCCTCACACTCACACTCAAACTCACACTCACCCTAAAACTCACCCTCACATTCACACTCACACTCACCCTCACATTCACCCTCACACTCACAGTCACACTCTCATTCACACTCACACGCACACTCACACTAACCCTAATACTCACCCTAACACTCACACTCACACTCACACTCACCCGCACCCTCACCCTCACACTCACCCTCACCCTAACACTCACCCTCACACTCACCCTAACCGTAACACTCACACTCACACTCACCCTCACCCTCAGCCTCACACTCATACTAACACTCACCCTCACCCTCACACTCACCCTCACATTCACCCTCACACTCACCCTAACGCTCACACTCACACTCACCCTAACCCTAATACCCTGACACTCACACTCACACTCACCCTCACACTCACCCTAACACTCACACTCACACTCACCCTAACCCTAATACCCTGACACTCACACTCACCCTCACCCTCACACTCACCCTCACCCTCACACTCACACTCATACACACGCTCCCCCTCACACTGACACTCACCCTCACACTCACATAGACACTCACACTCACCCTCAAACTCACACTCACATTCACCCTCACCCTCACACTCACCCTCACACTCACACTCTACACTCACCCTCACCCTCACCCTCACCCTCACCCTCACACTCACCCTAACATTCACCCTCACACTCACACTCACCCTCACATTCACCCTCACACTCACTCACCGTCACACTCCCCCTCACACTCACGCTCACACTCACCTTTACACTCACACACACCCTCACACTCACACTCACCCTCACCCTCAGCCTCACACTCACACTCACACTCACACTCACCGTCACACTCACCCTCACATTCACCCTCACACTCACCCTCACCCTCACACTCACACTCACCCTCACACTCACACTCACCCTCACACTCACACTCACACTCTACACTCACCCTCACCCTCACACTCACACTCACACTCACCCTCACACTCACCCTAAAACTCACCCTCACATTCACACTCACACTCACACTCACACTCTCACTCTCACTCACAGTCACACTCTCATTCACACTCACACGCACACTCACACTAACCCTAATACTCACCCTAACACTCACACTCACACTCACCCTCACCCTCACCCTCACCCTCACCCTAACACTCACACTCACACTCACACTCACCCTAACCGTAACACTCACACTCACACTCACCCTCACCCTCAGCCTCACACTCATACTAACACTCACCCTCACCCTCACACTCACCCTCACATTCACCCTCACACTCACCCTCACCCTCAGCCTCAGACTCACACTCACCCTAACCCTAACACTCACCCTACCACTCACACTCACACTCACCCTCACATTCACCCTCACACTCACCCTCACACTCACACTCACACTCACCCTCACCCTAACACTCACACTCACCCTTACCCTCACACTCACACTCACCCTCACACTCACCCTCACACTCACCCTCACTCTCACACTCACACCCACACTCACCCACATTCTCACCCTCACACTCACACTCACACTCACCCTCACCCTCACACTCACACTCACCCTCACCCTCACACTCACACTCACACTCACACTCACCCTAACATTCACTCTCACACTCACTCACCGTCACACTCCCCCTCACACTCACGCTCACACTCACCTTTACACTCACACACAACCTCACACTCACACTCACCCTCACACTCACCCTCACACTCACATAGACACTCACACTCACACTCACACTCTCACTCACCCTCACCCTCACCCTCACCCTCACCCTCACACTCACACTCACACTCACTCACCCTCACCCTCTAGCCTCACACTCACACTCACCGTCACACTCACCCTCACATTCACCCTCATACTCACCCTCACCCTCACCCTCACACTCACACTCACCCTCACACTCACACTCACCCTCACACTCACACTCACACTCTACACTCACCCTCACCCTCACACTCACACTCACACTCACCCTCACATTCACCCTCACACTCACAGTCACACTCTCATTCACACTCACACGCACACTCACACTAACCCTAATACTCACCCTAACACTCACACTCACACTCACCCTCACCCTCACCCTCACACTCACACTCACCCTCACCCTCACCCTAACACTCACACTCACACTCACCCTAACCGTAACACTCACACTCACACTCACCCTCACCCTCACCCTCACACTCATACTAACACTCAACCTCACCCTCACACTCACCCTCACATTCACCCTCACACTCACCCTAACGCTCACACTCACACTCACCCTAACCCTAATACCCTGACACTCACACTCACACTCACACTCACACTCACCCTCACATTCACCCTCACACTCACCCTAACACTCACACTCACACTCACCCTAACCCTAATACCCTGACACTCACACTCACCCTCACCCTCACACTCACCCTCACCCTCACACTCACACTCACACACACGCTCCCCCTCACACTGACACTCACCCTCACACTCACATAGACACTCACACTCACCCTCAAACTCACACTCACATTCACCCTCACCCTCACACTCACCCTCACACTCACACTCTACACTCACCCTCACCCTCACCCTCACCCTCACCCTCACACTCACCCTAACATTCACCCTCACACTCACACTCACCCTCACATTCACCCTCACACTCACTCACCGTCACACTCCCCCTCACACTCACGCTCACACTCACCTTTACACTCACACACACCCTCACACTCACACTCACCCTCACCCTCAGCCTCACACTCACACTCACACTCACACTCACCGTCACACTCACCCTCACATTCACCCTCACACTCACCCTCACCCTCACACTCACACTCACCCTCACACTCACACTCACCCTCACACTCACACTCACACTCTACACTCACCCTCACCCTCACACTCACACTCACACTCACCCTCACACTCACCCTAAAACTCACCCTCACATTCACACTCACACTCACACTCACACTCTCACTCTCACTCACAGTCACACTCTCATTCACACTCACACGCACACTCACACTAACCCTAATACTCACCCTAACACTCACACTCACACTCACCCTCACCCTCACCCTCACCCTCACCCTAACACTCACACTCACACTCACACTCACCCTAACCGTAACACTCACACTCACACTCACCCTCACCCTCAGCCTCACACTCATACTAACACTCACCCTCACCCTCACACTCACCCTCACATTCACCCTCACACTCACCCTCACCCTCAGCCTCAGACTCACACTCACCCTAACCCTAACACTCACCCTACCACTCACACTCACACTCACCCTCACATTCACCCTCACACTCACCCTCACACTCACACTCACACTCACCCTCACCCTAACACTCACACTCACCCTTACCCTCACACTCACACTCACCCTCACACTCACCCTCACACTCACCCTCACTCTCACACTCACACCCACACTCACCCACATTCTCACCCTCACACTCACACTCACACTCACCCTCACCCTCACACTCACACTCACCCTCACCCTCACACTCACACTCACACTCACACTCACCCTAACATTCACTCTCACACTCACTCACCGTCACACTCCCCCTCACACTCACGCTCACACTCACCTTTACACTCACACACAACCTCACACTCACACTCACCCTCACACTCACCCTCACACTCACATAGACACTCACACTCACACTCACACTCTCACTCACCCTCACCCTCACCCTCACCCTCACCCTCACACTCACACTCACACTCACTCACCCTCACCCTCTAGCCTCACACTCACACTCACCGTCACACTCACCCTCACATTCACCCTCATACTCACCCTCACCCTCACCCTCACACTCACACTCACCCTCACACTCACACTCACCCTCACACTCACACTCACACTCTACACTCACCCTCACCCTCACACTCACACTCACACTCACCCTCACATTCACCCTCACACTCACAGTCACACTCTCATTCACACTCACACGCACACTCACACTAACCCTAATACTCACCCTAACACTCACACTCACACTCACCCTCACCCTCACCCTCACACTCACACTCACCCTCACCCTCACCCTAACACTCACACTCACACTCACCCTAACCGTAACACTCACACTCACACTCACCCTCACCCTCACCCTCACACTCATACTAACACTCAACCTCACCCTCACACTCACCCTCACATTCACCCTCACACTCACCCTAACGCTCACACTCACACTCACCCTAACCCTAATACCCTGACACTCACACTCACACTCACA
>NW_027660151.1:137500-160000 GCF_963210335.1 Falco punctatus
CTCACCCTCACACTCACCGTCACACACACACTCACCCTCACCCTCACCCTCACACTCACACTCACCCTCACATTGACCCTCACCCTCACACTCACACTCACCCTCACACTCACCCTCACGCTCACACTCACACTCACCCTCACACTCACACTCACCCTCACCCTCACCCTAACACTCACACTCACACTCACACTCACCCTAACCGTAACACTCACACTCACACTCACCCTCACCCTCAGCCTCACACTCACACTAACACTCACCCTCACCCTCACATTCACCCTCACACTCACCCTAACACTCGCACTCACACTCACACTCACCCTAACCCTAACACCCTGACACTCACACTCACACTCACACTCACCCTCACCCTCACACTCACCCTCACACTCACACTCACCCTCACCCTCACCCTCACCCTCACCCTCACACTCACCCTAACCCTTACACTCACACTCACTTTCACACTCACACTCACACTCACCCTCACCTGCACACACACCCTTACACTCACACTCACACTCACACTCACCCTAACTCTAACACTCACACTCACACTAACCTTAACCCTCACACTCACACTCACCCTCACCCTCACCCTAACACTCACACTCACACTCACACTCACCCTAACCCTAAAACTCACACTCACACTCACCCTTACCCTCAGCCTCACACTCACACTCACCCTCACACTCACCCTCACCCTCACCCTCACCCTCACACTCACACTCACCCTCACCCTCACACTCACACTCACACTCACATTGACCCTCACCCTCACACTCACACTCACCCTCACACTCACCCTCACACTCACACTCACACTCACACTCACCCTCACCCTAACACTCACACTCACACTCACCCTAACCCTAACACTCACCCTCACACTCACACTCACATTCACACTCACCCTCACACTCACCGTCACACACACACTCACCCTCACCCTCACCCTCACCCTCACACTCACACTCACCCTCACATTGACCCTCACCCTCACACTCACACTCACCCTCACACTCACCCTCACCCTCACACTCACACTCACACTCACGTTCACATTCAACCTCACACTCACACTCACACTCACCCTCACACTCACCCTCACACTCACCCTCACACTCACACTCACCTTCACACTCACACTCACACTCACCCTAACCCTCACCCTCACACTCACACTCACACTCACTCACCCTCACACTCACCCTCACGCTCACACTCACCCTAACCCTAACACTCACACTCACTTTCACACTCACACTCACACTCACCCTCACCTGCACACACACCCTTACACTAACACTCACCCTAACCATAACACTCACACTCACCCTCACTCTCACCTTCACCCTAACCCTCACACTCACACTCACACTCACCCTCACCCTCACACTCACCCGCACACTCACACTCACACTCACAAGCACCTTTACACTCACAGACACTCACACTCACACTCACCCTCATCCTCATTTTCACACTCACCCTCACACTCACCCTCATACTCACTTTCACACTCACACTCACACTCACACTAACCCTAACACTCACCCTCACACTCACACTCACACTCAACATAACCCTAACACTCACCCTAACCCTCACACTCACCCTCACACTCACCCTCACACTCACACTCACATCCACACTCACACTCACACTCACCCTCACCCTCACACTCACACTCACCCTAACCCTAACACTCACCCTCACATTCACACTCACACTCACCCTCACACTCACACTAACGCTAACACTCATACTCGCACGCACACTCACCCTCACACTCACACTCACAGTCACCCGCACACTCACACTCACAGTCACACTCACCCTCACACTCACACTCACCCTCACACTCATTCTCACACTCACACTCACACTCACCCTCACCCTCACACTCACACTCACGTTCACATTTACCCTCACACTCACACTCACCCTCACCCTCACACTCACACTCACACTCACCTTCACACTTACACTCACCCTCACACTCACCCTCACCCTCACACTCACACTCACACTCACCCTGACCCTAACACTCACCCTCACACTCACACTCACCCTCACCCTCACACTCACCCTCACACTCACCCTCACACTCACCCTAACACTCACACTCACACTCACCTTCACACTCACACTCACACTCACACTAACCCTAACACTCACCCTCACACTCACACTCACACTCACCCTCACCCTCACACTCACACTCACACTCACACTCACATAGACACTCACACTCACCCTCACACTCACCCTCACACTCACCCTCACACTCACCCTCACATTCACCCTCACACTCACCCTCACCCTCACACTCACACTCACCCTCACCCTCACCCTAACACTCACACTCACACTCACCCTAACCCTAACACTCACACTCACCCTTACCCTCACACTCACACTCACCCTCACACTCACCCTCATACTCACCCTCACACTCACACTCACACTCACCCTAACCCTAACACTCACCCTCACACTCACCATCCCACTCACACTCAGCCGTACCCTCACACTCACCCTCACACTCACCCTCACACTCACCCTAACACTCACACTCACACTCACCTTCACACTCACACTCACACTCACCCACATTCTCACCCTCACACTCACACTCACACTCACCCTCACCCTCACACTCACCCTCACCCTCACACTCACACACACGCTCCCCCTCACACTGACACTCACCCTCACACTCACATAGACACTCACACTCACCCTCACACTCACCCTCACACTCGCACTCACCCTCAAAATCACACTCACATTCACCCTCACCCTCACACTCACCCTCACACTCACACTCTACACTCACCCTCACCCTCACACTCACACTCACACTCACCCTAACATTCACCCTCACACTCACTCACCGTCACACTCCCCCTCACACTCACGCTCACACTCACCTTTACACTCACACACACCCTCACACTCACACTCACCCTCACACTCACCCTCACACTCACATAGACACTCACACTCACATTCACACTCTCACTCACCCTCACCCTCACCCTCACACTCACACTCACACTCACTCACCCTCACCCTCAGCCTCACACTCACACTCACACTCACCGTCACACTCACCCTCACATTCACCCTCACACTCACCCTCACCCTCACCCTCACACTCACACTCACCCTCACACTCACACTCACCCTCACCCTCACACTCACACTCACACTCACACTCACCCTCACCCTAACACTCACACTCACACTCACCCTAACCCTAACACTCACCCTCACACTCACACTCACATTCACACTCACCCTCACACTCACCGTCACACACACACTCACCCTCACCCTCACCCTCACCCTCACACTCACACTCACCCTCACATTGACCCTCACCCTCACACTCACACTCACCCTCACACTCACCCTCACCCTCACACTCACACTCACACTCACGTTCACATTCAACCTCACACTCACACTCACCCTCACACTCACCCTCACACTCACCCTCACACTCACACTCACCTTCACACTCACACTCACCCTCACCCTAACCCTCACCCTCACACTCACACTCACACTCACACTCACTCACCCTCACACTCACCCTCACAGTCACACTCACCCTCACCCTCACGCTCACACTCACCCTAACCCTAACACTCACACTCACTTTCACACACACTCACACTCACCCTCACCTGCACACACACCCTTACACTAACACTCACCCTAACCATAACACTCACACTCACCCTCACTCTCACCTTCACCCTAACCCTCACACTCACACTCACACTCACCCTCACCCTCACACTCACCCGCACACTCACACTCACACTCACAAGCACCTTTACACTCACAGACACTCACACTCACACTCACCCTCATCCTCATTTTCACACTCACCCTCACACTCACCCTCATACTCACTTTCACACTCACACTCACACTCACACTAACCCTAACACTCACCCTCACACTCACACTCACACTCAACATAACCCTAACACTCACCCTAACCCTCACACTCACCCTCACACTCACCCTCACACTCACACTCACATCCACACTCACACTCACACTCACCCTCACCCTCACACTCACACTCACCCTAACCCTAACACTCACCCTCACATTCACACTCACACTCACCCTCACACTCACACTAACGCTAACACTCATACTCGCACGCACACTCACCCTCACACTCACACTCACAGTCACCCGCACACTCACACTCACAGTCACACTCACCCTCACACTCACACTCACCCTCACACTCATTCTCACACTCACACTCACACTCACCCTCACCCTCACACTCACACTCACGTTCACATTTACCCTCACACTCACACTCACCCTCACCCTCACACTCACACTCACACTCACCTTCACACTTACACTCACCCTCACACTCACCCTCACCCTCACACTCACACTCACACTCACCCTGACCCTAACACTCACCCTCACACTCACACTCACCCTCACCCTCACACTCACCCTCACACTCACCCTCACACTCACCCTAACACTCACACTCACACTCACCTTCACACTCACACTCACACTCACACTAACCCTAACACTCACCCTCACACTCACACTCACACTCACCCTCACCCTCACACTCACACTCACACTCACACTCACATAGACACTCACACTCACCCTCACACTCACCCTCACACTCACCCTCACACTCACCCTCACATTCACCCTCACACTCACCCTCACCCTCACACTCACACTCACCCTCACCCTCACCCTAACACTCACACTCACACTCACCCTAACCCTAACACTCACACTCACCCTTACCCTCACACTCACACTCACCCTCACACTCACCCTCATACTCACCCTCACACTCACACTCACACTCACCCTAACCCTAACACTCACCCTCACACTCACCATCCCACTCACACTCAGCCGTACCCTCACACTCACCCTCACACTCACCCTCACACTCACCCTAACACTCACACTCACACTCACCTTCACACTCACACTCACACTCACCCACATTCTCACCCTCACACTCACACTCACACTCACCCTCACCCTCACACTCACCCTCACCCTCACACTCACACACACGCTCCCCCTCACACTGACACTCACCCTCACACTCACATAGACACTCACACTCACCCTCACACTCACCCTCACACTCGCACTCACCCTCAAACTCACACTCACATTCACCCTCACCCTCACACTCACCCTCACACTCACACTCTACACTCACCCTCACCCTCACACTCACACTCACACTCACCCTAATATTCACCCTCACACTCACTCACCGTCACACTCCCCCTCACACTCACCCTCACACTCACCCTCACACTCACATAGACACTCACACTCACACTCACACTCTCACTCACCCTCACCCTCACCCTCACACTCACACTCACACTCACTCACCCTCACCCTCACCCTCAGCCTCACACTCACACTCACCGTCACACTCACCCTCACATTCACCCTCATACTCACCCTCACCCTCACCCTCACACTCACACTCACCCTCACACTCACACTCACCCTCACACTCACACTCTACACTCACCCTCACCCTCACACTCACACTCACACTCACACTCACCCTAAAACTCACCCTCACATTCACACTCACACTCACCCTCACATTCACCCTCACACTCACAGTCACACTCTCATTCACACTCACACGCACACTCACACTAACCCTAATACTCACCCTAACACTCACACTCACACTCACACTCACCCTCACCCTCACCCTCACACTCACACTCACCCTCACACTCACCCTAACACTCACACTCACACTCACCCTAACCGTAACACTCACACTCACACTCACCCTCACCCTCAGCCTCACACTCATACTAACACTCACCCTCACCCTCACACTCACCCTCACATTCACCCTCACACTCACCCTAACGCTCACACTCACACTCACCCTAACCCTAATACCCTGACACTCACACTCACACTCACACTCACACTCACCCTCACATTCACCCTCACACTCACCCTAACACTCACACTCACACTCACCCTAACCCTAATACCCTGACACTCACACTCACCCTCACCCTCACACTCACCCTCACCCTCACACTCACACTCACACACACGCTCCCCCTCACACTGACACTCACCCTCACACTCACATAGACACTCACACTCACCCTCAAACTCACACTCACATTCACCCTCACCCTCACCCTCACACTCACCCTCACACTCACACTCTACACTCACCCTCACCCTCACCCTCACACTCACACTCACACTCACACTCACCCTAACATTCACCCTCACACTCACACTCACCCTCACATTCACCCTCACACTCACTCACCGTCACACTCCCCCTCACACTCACGCTCACACTCACATTTACACTCACACACACCCTCACACTCACACTCACCCTCACACTCACCCTCACACTCACATAGACACTCACACTCACACTCACACTCACCCTCACCCTCACCCTCACCCTCACACTCACACTCACACTCACTCACCCTCACCCTCACCCTCAGCCTCACACTCACACTCACACTCACCGTCACACTCACCCTCACATTCACCCTCACACTCACCCTCACCCTCACACTCACCCTCACACTCACCCTCACACTCACACTCACACTCTACACTCACCCTCACCCTCACCCTCACACTCACACTCACACTCACACTCACACTAAAACTCACCCTCACATTCACACTCACACTCACCCTCACATTCACCCTCACACTCACAGTCACACTCTCATTCACACTCACACGCACACTCACACTAACCCTAATACTCACCCTAACACTCACACTCACACTCACACTCACCCTCACCCTCACACTCACACTCACCCTCACCCTCACCCTAACACTCACACTCACACTCACACTCACCCTCACCCTCACCCTCACCCTCACACTCACACTCACCCTCACCCTCACACTCACACTCACCCTAACCGTAACACTCACACTCACACTCACCCTCACCCTCAGCCTCACACTCATACTAACACTCACCCTCACCCTCACACTCACCCTCACACTCACCCTAACACTCACACTCACACTCACCCTAACCCTAATACCCTGACACTCACACTCACACTCACACTCACCCTCACACTCACCCTCACACTCACGCTCACCCTCACACTCACACTCACCCTCACCCTCACCCCCACCCTAACACTCACACTCACACTCACACTCACACTCACCCTAACCCTAACACTCACACTAACACTCACCCTCACCCTCAGCCTCACACTCACACTCACCCTAACCCTAACACTCACCCTCACACTCACCCACACCCTCACCCTCACACTCACACTCACCCTTACCCTCACACTCACATTCACACTCACCCTCACACTCACCCTCATACTCACCCTCACCCTCACACTCACACTCACACTCACCCTAACCCTAACACTCACCCTCACACTCACCCTCACACTCACACTCACACTCACACTCACCCGCACCCTCACACTCACCCTCACACTCACCCTCACACTCACCCTAACACTCACACTCACACACACCTTCACACTCAAACTCACACTCACACTCACCCACACCCTCACCCTCACCCTCACACTCACACTCACCCTCACCCTCACACTCACACTCACTCTCACACTCACACTCACACTCACGCTCCCCCTCACACTGACACTCACCCTCACACTCACCCTAACACTCACACTCACCCTCACACTCACCCTCACACTCGCACTCACCCTCAAACTCACACTCACATTCACCCTCACACTCACACTCACCCTCACACTCACACTCTACACTCACCCTCACCCTCACACTCACACTCACACTCACACTCACCCTAACATTCACCCTCACACTCACACTCACCCTCACATTCACCCTCACACTCACCCTCACACTCACCCTAACACTCACCCTCACACTCACACTCACCCTCATACTCACCATAACCCTAACACTCACCCTAACCCAAACACTCACACTCACCCTCACACTCACCGTCACACTCACCCTAACCCTAACCCTAACCCTCACACTCACACTCACCCTCACCCTCACACACACACTCACCCTCACCCTCACACTCACACTCACCCTCACACTCACACTCACACTTCACCCTAACCCTCACCCTCACACTCACCTTCACACTCACACTCACACTCACCCACATTCTCACCCTCACACTCACACTCACACTCACCCTCACCCTCACACTCACACTCACCCTCACCCTCACACTCACCCTCACCCTCACACTCACACACACGCTCCCCCTCACACTGACACTCACCCTCACACTCACATAGACACTCACACTCACCCTCACCCTCACCCTCATCCTAACACTCACCCTCACACTCACCCTCACACTCACCCTCACACTCACACTCACACTCACCCTCACCCTCACACTCACCCTCACACTCACACTCACCCTCACCCTCACCCTCACACTCACACTCACCCTCACCCTCACCCTAACACTCACACTCACACTAACCCTCACACTCACCCTCACATTCACCC
Organism: Falco punctatus; assembly: GCF_963210335.1. Classification (NCBI taxonomy): domain Eukaryota; kingdom Metazoa; phylum Chordata; class Aves; order Falconiformes; family Falconidae; genus Falco; species Falco punctatus. Next base: position 146,087 of record NW_027660151.1, read on the forward strand.
TCACACTCACCCTCACCCTCAGCCTCAGACTCACACTCACCCTAACCCTAACACTCACCCTCACACTCACACTCACACTCACCCTCACATTCACCCTCACACTCACCCTCACCCTCACACTCACACTCACCCTCCCCCTCACCCTAACACTCACACTCACACTCACCCTAACCCTAACACTCACACTCACCCTTACCCTCACACTCACACTCACCCTCACACTCACCCTCATACTCACCCTCACACTCACACTCACACTCACCCTAACCCTAACACTCACCCTCACACTCACCCTCACACTCACACTCAGCCGCACCCTCACACTCACCCTCACACTCACCCTCACACTCACCCTAACACTCACACTCACACTCACCTTCACACTCACACTCACACTCACACTCACCCACATTCTCACCCTCACACTCACACTCACACTCACCCTCACCCTCACACTCACACTCACCCTCACCCTCACCCTCACACTCACACACACGCTCCCCCTCACACTGACACTCACCCTCACACTCACCCTCACACTCACCCTCACACTCGCACTCACCCTCAAACTCACACTCACATTCACCCTCACCCTCACACTCACCCTCACACTCACACTCTACACTCACCCTCACCCTCACACTCACACTCACACTCACACTCACCCTAACATTCACCCTCACACTCACTCACCGTCACACTCCCCCTCACACTCACGCTCACACTCACCTTTACACTCACACACACCCTCACACTCACACTCACCCTCACACTCACCCTCACACTCACATAGACACTCACACTCACACTCTCACTCACCCTCACCCTCACCCTCACCCTCACACTCACACTCACACTCACTCACCCTCACCCTCAGCCTCACACTCACACTCACACTCACCGTCACACTCACCCTCACATTCACCCTCACACTCACCCTCACCCTCACACTCACACTCACCCTCACACTCACACTCACCCTCACACTCACACTCACACTCTACACTCACCCTCACCCTCACCCTCACACTCACACTCAAACTCACACTCACCCTAAAACTCACCCTCACATTCACACTCACACTCACCCTCACATTCACCCTCACACTCACAGTCACACTCTCATTCACACTCACACGCACACTCACACTAACCCTAATACTCACCCTAACACTCACACTCACACTCACACTCACCCGCACCCTCACCCTCACACTCACCCTCACCCTAACACTCACACTCACACTCACCCTAACCGTAACACTCACACTCACACTCACCCTCACCCTCAGCCTCACACTCATACTAACACTCACCCTCACCCTCACACTCACCCTCACATTCACCCTCACACTCACCCTAACGCTCACACTCACACTCACCCTAACCCTAATACCCTGACACTCACACTCACACTCACCCTCACACTCACCCTAACACTCACACTCACACTCACCCTAACCCTAATACCCTGACACTCACACTCACCCTCACCCTCACACTCACCCTCACCCTCACACTCACACTCATACACACGCTCCCCCTCACACTGACACTCACCCTCACACTCACATAGACACTCACACTCACCCTCAAACTCACACTCACATTCACCCTCACCCTCACACTCACCCTCACACTCACACTCTACACTCACCCTCACCCTCACCCTCACCCTCACCCTCACACTCACCCTAACATTCACCCTCACACTCACACTCACCCTCACATTCACCCTCACACTCACTCACCGTCACACTCCCCCTCACACTCACGCTCACACTCACCTTTACACTCACACACACCCTCACACTCACACTCACCCTCACCCTCAGCCTCACACTCACACTCACACTCACACTCACCGTCACACTCACCCTCACATTCACCCTCACACTCACCCTCACCCTCACACTCACACTCACCCTCACACTCACACTCACCCTCACACTCACACTCACACTCTACACTCACCCTCACCCTCACACTCACACTCACCCTCACCCTCACACTCACCCTAAAACTCACCCTCACATTCACACTCACACTCACACTCACACTCTCACTCTCACTCACAGTCACACTCTCATTCACACTCACACGCACACTCACACTAACCCTAATACTCACCCTAACACTCACACTCACACTCACCCTCACCCTCACCCTCACCCTCACCCTAACACTCACACTCACACTCACACTCACCCTAACCGTAACACTCACACTCACACTCACCCTCACCCTCAGCCTCACACTCATACTAACACTCACCCTCACCCTCACACTCACCCTCACATTCACCCTCACACTCACCCTCACCCTCAGCCTCAGACTCACACTCACCCTAACCCTAACACTCACCCTACCACTCACACTCACACTCACCCTCACATTCACCCTCACACTCACCCTCACACTCACACTCACACTCACCCTCACCCTAACACTCACACTCACCCTTACCCTCACACTCACACTCACCCTCACACTCACCCTCACACTCACCCTCACTCTCACACTCACACTCACACTCACCCACATTCTCACCCTCACACTCACACTCACACTCACCCTCACCCTCACACTCACACTCACCCTCACCCTCACACTCACACTCACACTCACACTCACCCTAACATTCACTCTCACACTCACTCACCGTCACACTCCCCCTCACACTCACGCTCACACTCACCTTTACACTCACACACAACCTCACACTCACACTCACCCTCACACTCACCCTCACACTCACATAGACACTCACACTCACACTCACACTCTCACTCACCCTCACCCTCACCCTCACCCTCACCCTCACACTCACACTCACACTCACTCACCCTCACCCTCTAGCCTCACACTCACACTCACCGTCACACTCACCCTCACATTCACCCTCATACTCACCCTCACCCTCACCCTCACACTCACACTCACCCTCACACTCACACTCACCCTCACACTCACACTCACACTCTACACTCACCCTCACCCTCACACTCACACTCACACTCACCCTCACATTCACCCTCACACTCACAGTCACACTCTCATTCACACTCACACGCACACTCACACTAACCCTAATACTCACCCTAACACTCACACTCACACTCACCCTCACCCTCACCCTCACACTCACACTCACCCTCACCCTCACCCTAACACTCACACTCACACTCACCCTAACCGTAACACTCACACTCACACTCACCCTCACCCTCAGCCTCACACTCATACTAACACTCAACCTCACCCTCACACTCACCCTCACATTCACCCTCACACTCACCCTAACGCTCACACTCACACTCACCCTAACCCTAATACCCTGACACTCACACTCACACTCACACTCACACTCACCCTCACATTCACCCTCACACTCACCCTAACACTCACACTCACACTCACCCTAACCCTAATACCCTGACACTCACACTCACCCTCACCCTCACACTCACCCTCACCCTCACACTCACACTCACACACACGCTCCCCCTCACACTGACACTCACCCTCACACTCACATAGACACTCACACTCACCCTCAAACTCACACTCACATTCACCCTCACCCTCACACTCACCCTCACACTCACACTCTACACTCACCCTCACCCTCACCCTCACACTCACACTCACACTCACCCTCACATTCACCCTCACACTCACCGTCACACTCCCCCTCACACTCACGCTCACACTCACATTTACACTCACACACACCCTCACACTCACACTCACCCTCACACTCACCCTCACACTCACACTCACACTCACACTCACACTCTCACTCTCACTCACCCTCACCCTCACCCTCACCCTCACCCTCACACTCACACTCACACTCACCGTCACACTCACCCTCACATTCACCCTCACACTCACCCTCACCCTCACTCTCACACTCACACTCACCCTCACACTCACACTCACCCTCACACTCACACTCTACACTCACCCTCACCCTCACACTCACACTCACACTCACACTCACCCTAAAACTCACCCTCACATTCACACTCACACTCACCCTCACACTCACAGTCACACTCTCATTCACACTCACACGCACACTCACACTAACCCTAATACTCACCCTAACACTCACCCTCACAGTCACACTCACACTCACACTCACCCTCACCCTCACACTCACACTCACCCTCACCCTCACCCTCACACTCACCCTAACCGTAACACTCACACTCACCCTAACCCTCACCCTCAGCCTCACACTCATACTAACACTCACCCTCACACTCACACTCACACTCACGCTCCCCCTCACACTGACACTCACCCTCACACTCACCCTAAAACTCACACTCACCCTCACACTCACCCTCACACTCGCACTCACCCTCAAACTCACACTCACATTCACCCTCACACTCACACTCACCCTCACACTCACACTCTACACTCACCCTCACCCTCACCCTCACACTCACACTCACACTCACCCTAACATATACCCTCACACTCACACTCACCCTCACATTCACCCTCACACTCACACTCACACTAACCCTAACACTCACCCTCACACTCACACTCACACTCACACTCACCATAACCCTAACACTCACCCTAACCCAAACACTCACACTCACCCTCACACTCACCCTCACACTCACCCTAACCCTAACCCTAACCCTCACACTCACACTCACCCTCACCCTCACACACACACTCACCCTCACCCTCACACTCACACTCACCCTCACACTCACACTCACACTTCACCCTAACCCTCACCCTCACACTCACCCTAACCCTCACACTCACACTCACACTCACCCTCACACTCACACTCACACTCACCCTAACCTTAACACTCACACTCACCCTCACACTCACACTCACCCTCACACTCACACTCACCCTCAACCTCACACTCGCACTCATCCTACCCCTAACACTCACACTCACCCTCACCCTCACACTCACACTCACCCTCACACTCACACTCACACTCACCCTAACCTTAACACTCACACTCACCCTCACCCTCATGCTCACCCTCACACTCACACTCACTCTCACACTCACCCTAACCCTAACACTCACACTCACACTCACACTCACACTCAAACTCACCCTGACCCTCACCCTCACACTCACACTCACCCTCACACTCACACTCAGACTCACCCTCACCATCACACTCACACTCACACTCACCCTCACACTCATTCTCACACTCACACTCACACTCACACTCACGTTCACATTTACCCTCACACTCACACTCACACTCACACTCACCTTCACACTTACACTCACCCTCACACTCACCCTCACCCTCACACTCACACCCACACTCACCCACACACTCACCCTCACACTCACACTCACCCTCACCCTCACCCTCACACTCACACTCACACTCACCCTCACACTCACACTCGCACTCACCCTAACCCAAACACTCACACTGACCCTCACATTCACACACACTCACACTCACACTCACCCTCACACTCACCCTAACCCTCACACTCACCCTCACACTCACACTCACCCTCACCCTCACCCTCACATTCACACTCACCCTAACCCTAACACTCACACTCACACTCACACTCACACTCATCCTAACACTCACACTCACATCCACACTCACCCTCACATCCACACTCACACTCACCCTCACACTCACACTCAAACTCACACTCACCCTCACCCTCACACTCACACTCACCCTCACCCTCAGCCTCACACTCACACTCACACTCACCCTCACACTCACCCTCACATTCACCGTAACACTCACCCTCACCCTCACCCTCACACTCACACTCACCCTAACCCTAACACTCACCCTCACACTCACACTCACACTCCCCCTCACCCTCACACTCACCGTCACACACACACTCACCCTCACCCTCACCCTCACACTCACACTCACCCTCACATTGACCCTCACCCTCACACTCACACTCACCCTCACACTCACCCTCACGCTCACACTCACACTCACCCTCACACTCACACTCACCCTCACCCTCACCCTAACACTCACACTCACACTCACACTCACCCTAACCGTAACACTCACACTCACACTCACCCTCACCCTCAGCCTCACACTCACACTAACACTCACCCTCACCCTCACATTCACCCTCACACTCACCCTAACACTCGCACTCACACTCACACTCACCCTAACCCTAACACCCTGACACTCACACTCACACTCACACTCACCCTCACCCTCACACTCACCCTCACACTCACACTCACCCTCACCCTCACCCTCACCCTCACCCTCACACTCACCCTAACCCTTACACTCACACTCACTTTCACACTCACACTCACACTCACCCTCACCTGCACACACACCCTTACACTCACACTCACACTCACACTCACCCTAACTCTAACACTCACACTCACACTAACCTTAACCCTCACACTCACACTCACCCTCACCCTCACCCTAACACTCACACTCACACTCACCCTAACCCTAAAACTCACACTCACACTCACCCTTACCCTCAGCCTCACACTCACACTCACCCTCACACTCACCCTCACCCTCACCCTCACCCTCACACTCACACTCACCCTCACCCTCACACTCACACTCACACTCACATTGACCCTCACCCTCACACTCACACTCACCCTCACACTCACCCTCACACTCACACTCACACTCACACTCACCCTCACCCTAACACTCACACTCACACTCACCCTAACCCTAACACTCACCCTCACACTCACACTCACATTCACACTCACCCTCACACTCACCGTCACACACACACTCACCCTCACCCTCACCCTCACCCTCACACTCACACTCACCCTCACATTGACCCTCACCCTCACACTCACACTCACCCTCACACTCACCCTCACCCTCACACTCACACTCACACTCACGTTCACATTCAACCTCACACTCACACTCACACTCACCCTCACACTCACCCTCACACTCACCCTCACACTCACACTCACCTTCACACTCACACTCACACTCACCCTAACCCTCACCCTCACACTCACACTCACACTCACTCACCCTCACACTCACCCTCACGCTCACACTCACCCTAACCCTAACACTCACACTCACTTTCACACTCACACTCACACTCACCCTCACCTGCACACACACCCTTACACTAACACTCACCCTAACCATAACACTCACACTCACCCTCACTCTCACCTTCACCCTAACCCTCACACTCACACTCACACTCACCCTCACCCTCACACTCACCCGCACACTCACACTCACACTCACAAGCACCTTTACACTCACAGACACTCACACTCACACTCACCCTCATCCTCATTTTCACACTCACCCTCACACTCACCCTCATACTCACTTTCACACTCACACTCACACTCACACTAACCCTAACACTCACCCTCACACTCACACTCACACTCAACATAACCCTAACACTCACCCTAACCCTCACACTCACCCTCACACTCACCCTCACACTCACACTCACATCCACACTCACACTCACACTCACCCTCACCCTCACACTCACACTCACCCTAACCCTAACACTCACCCTCACATTCACACTCACACTCACCCTCACACTCACACTAACGCTAACACTCATACTCGCACGCACACTCACCCTCACACTCACACTCACAGTCACCCGCACACTCACACTCACAGTCACACTCACCCTCACACTCACACTCACCCTCACACTCATTCTCACACTCACACTCACACTCACCCTCACCCTCACACTCACACTCACGTTCACATTTACCCTCACACTCACACTCACCCTCACCCTCACACTCACACTCACACTCACCTTCACACTTACACTCACCCTCACACTCACCCTCACCCTCACACTCACACTCACACTCACCCTGACCCTAACACTCACCCTCACACTCACACTCACCCTCACCCTCACACTCACCCTCACACTCACCCTCACACTCACCCTAACACTCACACTCACACTCACCTTCACACTCACACTCACACTCACACTAACCCTAACACTCACCCTCACACTCACACTCACACTCACCCTCACCCTCACACTCACACTCACACTCACACTCACATAGACACTCACACTCACCCTCACACTCACCCTCACACTCACCCTCACACTCACCCTCACATTCACCCTCACACTCACCCTCACCCTCACACTCACACTCACCCTCACCCTCACCCTAACACTCACACTCACACTCACCCTAACCCTAACACTCACACTCACCCTTACCCTCACACTCACACTCACCCTCACACTCACCCTCATACTCACCCTCACACTCACACTCACACTCACCCTAACCCTAACACTCACCCTCACACTCACCATCCCACTCACACTCAGCCGTACCCTCACACTCACCCTCACACTCACCCTCACACTCACCCTAACACTCACACTCACACTCACCTTCACACTCACACTCACACTCACCCACATTCTCACCCTCACACTCACACTCACACTCACCCTCACCCTCACACTCACCCTCACCCTCACACTCACACACACGCTCCCCCTCACACTGACACTCACCCTCACACTCACATAGACACTCACACTCACCCTCACACTCACCCTCACACTCGCACTCACCCTCAAAATCACACTCACATTCACCCTCACCCTCACACTCACCCTCACACTCACACTCTACACTCACCCTCACCCTCACACTCACACTCACACTCACCCTAACATTCACCCTCACACTCACTCACCGTCACACTCCCCCTCACACTCACGCTCACACTCACCTTTACACTCACACACACCCTCACACTCACACTCACCCTCACACTCACCCTCACACTCACATAGACACTCACACTCACATTCACACTCTCACTCACCCTCACCCTCACCCTCACACTCACACTCACACTCACTCACCCTCACCCTCAGCCTCACACTCACACTCACACTCACCGTCACACTCACCCTCACATTCACCCTCACACTCACCCTCACCCTCACCCTCACACTCACACTCACCCTCACACTCACACTCACCCTCACCCTCACACTCACACTCACACTCACACTCACCCTCACCCTAACACTCACACTCACACTCACCCTAACCCTAACACTCACCCTCACACTCACACTCACATTCACACTCACCCTCACACTCACCGTCACACACACACTCACCCTCACCCTCACCCTCACCCTCACACTCACACTCACCCTCACATTGACCCTCACCCTCACACTCACACTCACCCTCACACTCACCCTCACCCTCACACTCACACTCACACTCACGTTCACATTCAACCTCACACTCACACTCACCCTCACACTCACCCTCACACTCACCCTCACACTCACACTCACCTTCACACTCACACTCACCCTCACCCTAACCCTCACCCTCACACTCACACTCACACTCACACTCACTCACCCTCACACTCACCCTCACAGTCACACTCACCCTCACCCTCACGCTCACACTCACCCTAACCCTAACACTCACACTCACTTTCACACACACTCACACTCACCCTCACCTGCACACACACCCTTACACTAACACTCACCCTAACCATAACACTCACACTCACCCTCACTCTCACCTTCACCCTAACCCTCACACTCACACTCACACTCACCCTCACCCTCACACTCACCCGCACACTCACACTCACACTCACAAGCACCTTTACACTCACAGACACTCACACTCACACTCACCCTCATCCTCATTTTCACACTCACCCTCACACTCACCCTCATACTCACTTTCACACTCACACTCACACTCACACTAACCCTAACACTCACCCTCACACTCACACTCACACTCAACATAACCCTAACACTCACCCTAACCCTCACACTCACCCTCACACTCACCCTCACACTCACACTCACATCCACACTCACACTCACACTCACCCTCACCCTCACACTCACACTCACCCTAACCCTAACACTCACCCTCACATTCACACTCACACTCACCCTCACACTCACACTAACGCTAACACTCATACTCGCACGCACACTCACCCTCACACTCACACTCACAGTCACCCGCACACTCACACTCACAGTCACACTCACCCTCACACTCACACTCACCCTCACACTCATTCTCACACTCACACTCACACTCACCCTCACCCTCACACTCACACTCACGTTCACATTTACCCTCACACTCACACTCACCCTCACCCTCACACTCACACTCACACTCACCTTCACACTTACACTCACCCTCACACTCACCCTCACCCTCACACTCACACTCACACTCACCCTGACCCTAACACTCACCCTCACACTCACACTCACCCTCACCCTCACACTCACCCTCACACTCACCCTCACACTCACCCTAACACTCACACTCACACTCACCTTCACACTCACACTCACACTCACACTAACCCTAACACTCACCCTCACACTCACACTCACACTCACCCTCACCCTCACACTCACACTCACACTCACACTCACATAGACACTCACACTCACCCTCACACTCACCCTCACACTCACCCTCACACTCACCCTCACATTCACCCTCACACTCACCCTCACCCTCACACTCACACTCACCCTCACCCTCACCCTAACACTCACACTCACACTCACCCTAACCCTAACACTCACACTCACCCTTACCCTCACACTCACACTCACCCTCACACTCACCCTCATACTCACCCTCACACTCACACTCACACTCACCCTAACCCTAACACTCACCCTCACACTCACCATCCCACTCACACTCAGCCGTACCCTCACACTCACCCTCACACTCACCCTCACACTCACCCTAACACTCACACTCACACTCACCTTCACACTCACACTCACACTCACCCACATTCTCACCCTCACACTCACACTCACACTCACCCTCACCCTCACACTCACCCTCACCCTCACACTCACACACACGCTCCCCCTCACACTGACACTCACCCTCACACTCACATAGACACTCACACTCACCCTCACACTCACCCTCACACTCGCACTCACCCTCAAACTCACACTCACATTCACCCTCACCCTCACACTCACCCTCACACTCACACTCTACACTCACCCTCACCCTCACACTCACACTCACACTCACCCTAACATTCACCCTCACACTCACTCACCGTCACACTCCCCCTCACACTCACGCTCACACTCACCTTTACACTCACACACACCCTCACACTCACACTCACCCTCACACTCACACTCACATAGACACTCACACTCACACTCACACTCTCACTCACCCTCACCCTCACCCTCACACTCACACTCACACTCACTCACCCTCACCCTCAGCCTCACACTCACACTCACACTCACCGTCACACTCACCCTCACATTCACCCTCACACTCACCCTCACCCTCACCCTCACACTCACACTCACCCTCACACTCACACTCACACTCACACTCTACACTCACCCTCACCCTCACCCTCACACTCACACTCAAACTCACACTCACCCTAAAACTCACCCTCACACTCACCCTCACACTCACCCTCACATTCACCCTCACACTCACAGTCACACTCTCATTCACACTCACACGCACACTCACACTAACCCTAATACTCACCTTAACACTCACACTCACACTCACACTCACCCTCACCCTCACACTCACACTCACCCTCACCCTAACACTCACACTCACACTCACCCTAACCGTAACACTCACACTCACACTCACCCTCACCCTCAGCCTCACACTCATACTAACACTCACCCTCACCCTCACACACACCCTCACATTCACCCTCACACTCACCCTAACGCTCACACTCACACTCACCCTAACCCTAATACCCTGACACTCACACTCACACTCACACTCACACTCACCCTCACATTCACCCTCACACTCACCCTAACACTCACACTCACACTCACCCTAACCCTAATACCCTGACACTCACACTCACCCTCACCCTCACACTCACCCTCACCCTCACACTCACACTCACACACACGCTCCCCCTCACACTGACACTCACCCTCACACTCACATAGACACTCACACTCACCCTCAAACTCACACTCACATTCACCCTCACCCTCACACTCAACCTCACACTCACACTCTACACTCACCCTCACCCTCACCCTCACCCTCACCCTCACACTCACCCTAACATTCACCCTCACACTCACACTCACCCTCACATTCACCCTCACACTCACTCACCGTCACACTCCCCCTCACACTCACGCTCACACTCACATTTACACTCACACACACCCTCACACTCACACTCACCCTCACACTCACCCTCACACTCACATAGACACTCACACTCACACTCACACTCTCACTCACCCTCACCCTCACCCTCACCCTCACACTCACACTCACAGTCACCCGCACACTCACACTCACAGTCACACTCACCCTCACACTCACACTCACCCTCACACTCATTCTCACACTCACACTCACACTCACCCTCACCCTCACACTCACACTCACGTTCACATTTACCCTCACACTCACACTCACCCTCACCCTCACACTCACACTCACACTCACCTTCACACTTACACTCACCCTCACACTCACCCTCACCCTCACACTCACACTCACACTCACCCTGACCCTAACACTCACCCTCACACTCACACTCACCCTCACCCTCACACTCACCCTCACACTCACCCTCACACTCACCCTAACACTCACAGTCACACTCACCTTCACACTCACACTCACACTCACACTCACCCACACCCTCATCCTCACACTCACACTCACCCTCACATTCACCCTCACACTCACCCTAACACTCACACTCACACTCACACTCACCCTCACATTCACACTCACACTCACACTAACCCTAACACTCACCCTCACACTCACACTCACACTCACCCTCACACTCACACTCACACTCACACTCACATAGACACTCACACTCACCCTCACACTCACCCTCACACTCACCCTCACATTCACCCTCACACTCACCCTCACCCTCACACTCACACTCACCCTCACCCTCACCCTAACACTCACACTCACACTCACCCTAACCCTAACACTCACACTCACCCTTACCCTCACACTCACACTCACATTCACCCTCACACTCACCCTCATACTCACCCTCACACTCACACTCACACTCACCCTAACCCTAACACTCACCCTCACACTCACCCTCCTACTCACACTCAGCCGCACCCTCACACTCACCCTCACACTCACCCTCACACTCACCCTAACACTCACACTCACACTCACCTTCACACTCACACTCACACTCACCCACATTCTCACCCTCACACTCACACTCACACTCACCCTCACCCTCACACTCACACTCACCCTCACCCTCACACTCACCCTCACCCTCACACTCACACACACGCTCCCCCTCACACTGACACTCACCCTCACACTCACATAGACACTCACCCTCACCCTCACACTCACCCTCACACTCGCACTCACCCTCAAACTCACACTCACATTCACCCTCACCCTCACACTCACCCTCACACTCACACTCTACACTCACCCTCACCCTCACACTCACACTCCCCCTCACACTCACGCTCACACTCACCTTTACACTCACACACACCCTCACACTCACACTCACCCTCACACTCACCCTCACACTCACATAGACACTCACACTCACACTCACACTCTCACTCACCCTCACCCTCACCCTCACACTCACACTCACCCTCACCCTCACATTCACACTCACCCTAACCCTAACACTCACACTCACACTCACACTCACACTCATCCTAACACTCACACTCACATCCACACTCACCCTCACATCCACACTCACACTCACCCTCACACTCACACTCAAACTCACACTCACCCTCACCCTCA